>NW_024111868.1:0-52094 GCF_003073215.2 Triticum urartu | reverse complement strand
CGTTGTGTAGCTACTTGATTCATCCAGTGAGCATGCGGAGACCCCGCAGAGCAGCAGTAGGGGTGTTATCTCCACGGAGAGCCCCGAAGCTGGGTAAGATCCGCCGGCGTGCATGTCTTCGCCTTATCCCGCTTCCAAGCACCGGCGATGTCTTACTGGTTCCCATAATGATAAGCCACCCGTTCGCATATGTCGCACCTACCACCCGACAGGAACACTTTGTGTGCTACCAAATGTCACAATGTAACTGGGTGATTATAAAGGTGCTCTATAGGTGTCTCCGAAGGTATTTGTTGGGTTGGCGTATTTCGAGATTAGGATTTGTCACTGCGATTGTGGGAGAGGTATCTCTGGGCCCTGTCGGTAATGCACATCACTCAAGCCTTGCAAGCATTGCAACTAATAAGTTAGTTGCGGGATGATGTATTACGGAACGAGTAAAGAGACTTGCCGGTAACGAGATTGAACTAGGTATTGAGATACCGACGATCGAATCTCGGGCAAGTAACATACCGATGACAAAGGGAACAACGTCTGTTTGGCCGGTGGTGGCTAGCCTCAGGGGGGTGGAGATTGAAGATGAACTTCAGGCTCTTGACTTCGTATCCAACGGCTGCAAAATCGACTGACTAGAGATGAAAAAGTCAGTCGACTGACGTGTAGCCTCACCTCTAGTGCGTTCAGTTTTCACAGTAAAATTCAGTTTCGACAGCAAAATTCAGTTTCGACAGCAAAATTCAGTTTTGACAGTTAAGTTCAGTTTCGACAATTAAATTCAGTTTCGACAGTTAAGTTCAGAGATGAGCGGCTGATGTATTTTACATCTAGCACTTTGTGGTTATGTATTTTTCGTCATCTATTGGAGATGCTATTAGAATTCCACTCAGGTTAACGTCGTCTCTCTTGTCCTGCTTCAGCCTCGGCATCGTACAACTCACCGGAGCTACTTCAACGATGAAACCCTCCATCACAGCGGAGCAGTACCTCGGGCTCCATCTCTGGACGCCTAAGATCTTCTTCCCCTCCTCCGACAGCCAAGTCAGCCGGAGCATCCTCACCGGCCAACCCAATCACGCTGAGATCGACATGGATTTGCCAAAGAGGTTGTACACTTGTTGCATCTCTTTTTTACTCTACATGTTATATATATTGTCCACTGAGCACACAGAGTAACGGGAAATATGATTATTTTATCCTACTATATGACAAGCAGTGAGGTACCAGGCAACTTAGCTATCCGTGATGGACTCTCTTGAATGCCATCATTATTTATCTCTGCGCGTTTGAGTTGTGCATTTGTCGATGGCCCAGGGAGCTGATCTAGTAGGGCAGTGGCCTGGGTCCAAAGTAATAGAAGTAGCACAAAAACATTTTTAGTGTAGGCTTTTCCTTGCTCAAGCCTACTTACTAGAATCGCCAGTGCTTGGAAGGAAAAGTGAATGAAAAACATAGGAATTGGAAATCCAATGGTACTACTTTTCATGAATTTGGTGCAAAGGAATGGAGCAAAGTAAAACTATAAGATTTGTTCCTTTAGTGTCTCCTTGAATGAAAAACCATAAGAATTTTAATTTCCACTTGTCCTCCTTTTCAAATTCCTATTCATGAAGCACAAGACTAAGAGATAGTAGCATAATAGCATTATAACCGTACATTTTCTTGTGGTTTGACTTAATCTCACCATGCTTCTTTGCATCCTGTGTTCTTCCAATTCTTGTGAACCAAACACCCAGATTGGCAGAAATCCTGTGTTTTTAAATTCTCCGTTTTGCACGTGCATTCCTATCCTATTCTTGTCTATTTCCTATCCCTGGATTGTTAGAATCCTCAAATTCGAACAAGCCCTTACACAATTACTTCTGTTACAGATATGTGTTAAAGAAAACCTTGTGTGGTTTGTCCTACTCCTGCGGTGTTTTGTTCCACCCCAGCTCAGCTGCTCTAATGACAGAAGGGTCCACCACAGCAGGGATCCGTTCTCCAGACTATCTTTCGCCGCCTCAGATCTTCTTCCCCGCCGCCGGCAGCCACGACAACTGCATTACGATCATCAACTGAGCAGATGACCTTGAGGACTACACGGGTCCGCAAGAGAGGTCGCACTCTGCCGTGTCTGCTTACTTATGCATTGCTTAATAGGATGACATGCTACTTTATCATCGTGTTCACCTATTAGACTCTAAGTCAGGTCCAAACTTATGTTCAAACTTGAGTTTTTAAATGGTTGTGGGGTACATATTGGGGCAGCAATCAGTACTATCTGTCTACTATCTGGTTAATCTCGGGTGTCTACTATGAGTTTCATGTTGGGTGCAAACAAACATTAAAGGAGCAATTATCTGTATTTTTTAACTAAAGCTATTATCTGGCTGCTATCATTGGTTTTGGGTCTATCCACAGTTTGCTACCATCACTCTGGATTTGTGCATGCACTCCTTACATAATCTCACTATGTTTTATTCCTATGCATGTCAGTTATTGTACACAATGGAACTGAACATGTAGAGCAAAAGAGACGAGCCTTGCATGGCAATAAAATTTCATGCAGACGTCACTCCATGGTGGGCGCAAAAGCAACCCCCCCTCCACCCATTTCGGATCATAATCAAGAGGAAGATAACTGTTCTGAGGGGGATTCAGAAGTAGAAGACCACTCCTATTTACCCCATGAGGTCTTCGCTCTAACGTGGCATGCTGATGTGGGTAATATCATGCATATGGTGCCTTACATTGCTTACTGTATACATCAAAGATGTCATCTTCTCATTTTAGACACGATTTGTGTCAATGCCATCTGTTTAGTTTCTTTATCATATATGTGAATCATGCAATGCCATCTTATTTAGCCAGGCATCATATATGTGAATTTTGCATTGCCACCCTGGTTAGCCAGTCATCTTATATGTGAATTATATCATGACATCATTTTTTATTACGTGTTAAATTTGTCAACAATTTTAGTACATTCAATTACTCTTCCTGTGCATTAGCCATTCGGCACGGTCATGGAAAAATCTGGAGTGGAAACAAGGTCTTCAGAGAAGACAATGCTATCTGACGAAGCGCATGTCTTGTTGGTTACAGATAGCTCCTCAGAGGAGGATTCAGAGACAGATGACCAGTCCTATCCCCCCCCGAGGTGCATGCTCTAGCTTGGCAGGGTTATGTTGCTCATATCGTGTGTATGGTATCTTGCATTGCTATGTCATTTGCTTAGTTTAGACATGCTTTGTGTGAATGCCACCTGTTTAGTGTCTAATTACCATATATGTGAATTATGCAATGCCATCTTGTTGCAAGACATTATATATGTGAATTATGCAACGCTATCTTGTTGCAAGGCATTATATATGTGAATTATGCAATGCCATGTTGTTTAGCCAAGTGTCATATATGTGAATTATATCATGCCATCCTTTTTTGTATTTCTCATTGCTTTTGTCGACAATGTTTGTATATTCAACTGCTCTTCCTGTGCATCAGCCATTTGAATTGGTGATGGAGAAATCTGGAGTGAAAACAAGGTCTTCAGAGCAGACAATGCTACCTGCTGAAGCAGATATCTTGCTGGTTACAGATAGCTCTTCAGAGGAGGATTCAGAGGCAGATGACCAGTCCTATTATCCCCCTGAGGTGTATGCTTGATATGTCTCCAACGTATCTATAATTTTAAATTGTTCCATGCTATTATATTATCTATTTTGGATGTTAATGGGCTTTATTTTTACACTTTTATATTATTTTTGGGACTAACCTATTAACCGGAGGCCCAACCCAAATTGTTGTTTTTTTTGCCTATTTCAGTATTTCGCAGAAAAGGAATATCAAACGGAGTCCAAACGGAATGAAACCTTCGGGAGCGTGATTTTTTGGAACAAACGTGATCCAGAGGACTTAGAGTGGACGTCAAGCAACCAACGAGGCGGCCACGACGCAGGGGACGCGCCCTCCCTCCTCGTGGACCCCTCGTGGCTCAACCAACCTACTTCTTCCTCCTATATATACCTACGTACCCTGAAAACATCCAGGAGCACCATGAAACCCTATTTCCACCACCGCAACCTTCTGTACCCAAGAGATCCCACCTTGGGGCCTTTTTCGGAGCTCCACCGGAGGGGACCTTGATCACGGAGGGCCTCTACATCAACTCCATGGCCCCTCCAATGATGTGTGAGTAGTTTACCTCAGACCTTCGGGTCCATAGCTAGTAGCTAGATGGCTTCTTCTCTCTCTTTGGATCTCAATACAAAGTTCTCCTCGATTCTCTTGGAGATCTATTCGATGTAATCTTCTTTTGCGGTGTATTTGTCGAGATCCGATGAATTGTGGGTTTCTGATCAAGATTATCTATGAACAATATTTGAATCTTCTCTGAATTCTTTTATGTATGATTGGTTATCTTTGCAAGTCTCTTCAAATTATCAGTTTGGTTTGGCCTACTAGATTGATCTTTCCTGCAATGGGAGAAGTGCTTAGCTTTGGGTTCAATCTTGCGGTGCTCGATCCCAGTGACAGTAGGGGAAACAACACGTATTGTATTGTTGCCATCGAGGATAAAAAGATGGGGTTTATATAATGTTGCATGAGTTTAACCCTCTACATCATGTCATCTTGCTTAAGGCGTTACTCTGTTCTTATGAACTTAATACTCTAGATGCATGTTGGATAGCGGTCGATGTGTGGAGTAATAGTAGTAGATGCAGGCAGGAGTCAGTCTACTTGTCACGGACGTGATGCCTATATACATGATCATACCTAGATATTCTCATAACTATGCTCAATTCTATCAATTTCTCGACAGTAATTTGTTCACCCACCGTAATACTTATGCTATCTTGAGAGAAGCCACTAGTGAAACTTATGGCTCCCGGGTGTATTTTCCATCATACAAGTTTCCAATCTATTTTATTTTGCAATCTTTACTTTCAATTTATATCATAAAAATAGCAAAAGTATTTATCTTACTATTATTATTATATTTATCACATCTCACTCTTGCAAGTGGTCGTGAAGGGATTGACAACCCCTTTATCGCGTTGGTTGCAAGGTTCTTATTTGTTTGTGTAGGTACGAGGTGACACGCGAGTGGTCTCCTACTGGATTGATACCTTGGTTCTCAAAAACTGAGGGAAATACTTACGCTGCTTTGCTGCATCACCCTTTCCTCTTCAAGGGAAAACCAACGCATGCTCAAGAGGTAGCAATGCTCAAATTTGGCAGGGTTATATTACTCATATCATGCATATGTTGTATTGCAATGCTTAGTTTTTACATCATATACACGATATTGAATGCCATCTCCTTAGTAGACACATCATATATGCGATTGCCCTCTGCTCACTTCCTTAGTATATAAATCATATATTTGAATTATATTATGCCATGATGTTTACATAGACAACATGTATCTAAATTATGGCATGCCAACCCATTTTCTAAAGACATAATATAGTTATATCATCTCATCCTGTTTACATAGTCATCATATTTTGAATTATGTCATTCTGTCCGTGAATTATATCATGCCATCATGTTTCCATCAACGGCATGTTTGTGATTTATGGCATGCCAACCACTTTAATAGACACATCGTATAGTTATATCATGGCATCCTGTTTACATAGTCATCATATTTTGAAATATTTCATTCTATCCTGTTTAGTTAGCCATCATACATGTGAAATTGTGTCATGCTATCCTGTTTAATTAGCCATCATATATGTGAAATTATGTCCTGCTATTCTGTTTGGTTAGACCACATAAATGTGAATTATTTCATGCCCTGTTTTCTTCCCTACTATCCATTGCACCTGTCTATCTTACAATGTGTGTACATTCAATTACTTTTCTTGTTTATCAGCCATTTCAATTGGAGGGGGTGATGGCAGTATCTGTGGGAGTAAAAACACAGTCTTCAGAAAAGATCGTGCTACCTGTCGATGGAGATAGAACCACGGTTGTACTTGCCCAAGAACTAGCCCCACCACACATAACCCAGGCTCACGCAGATTGTAACCCTACCCAGTTGGACAGAGAACTACCTAGACCCCTTCTAATCCCAACCCCAGCAGATAGTAACCCAGTTCCCGTTGACACAACACCGTCTCCACCACAGAGCACCCAAACACGAGCAGTTAGTAAGGCAACTGCAGTGCACAAAGCACGAGGACCACCACTCCGAACCCCAAGTCAACGCTTAAAGCGAAGAAGAATTGTTCTCAGGTCAGGTTCCGTAGCTATGGTTCATACTACTTTGCTCTTGCATCACTGTATTTACTCATACCAACTAATTTCAAATTTGAAGGATGCAATTGAAACTCCAATGGCGCAATAGGTATGTTTTAAACCTGTTTCTTTAACGTGTTTGCTGTTGTAACTTCCTCTATGTTGATTTCAGTTTCAATTGAATAAACAGTTATGTTCTCATGCCATGCACATTACAAGTGTTGTTATTGCTGTGTAGTTTCCCACACTTATTCTGTCTATGCAGCTTTGTCTTAAATAGATATGATTTGAACTGTATCTATCTTGATTTGGCAACATAAACTAGAATGATATAGACCATACAGTGACCATACTACATAGATATATGTTTGTTTCATGTTGTTATCCTGTTCACCTTACTACTGAACTGGTTTACCAAAATGAGTTTCATATACTACATTGTAAACCTATGATGTGTTTGTTTGTTTCTCTTTTAGAACGATAAAATATTGGAGAAGAGTACCCCGTTATGCAATGGTAAAGGAAGTAATGCAGATAAGGTTCAAGATAGTGAGACATCCATGTTGGTCTCCAAGAAAGCTGATAAAAACTATATTGAAGACACTGAGACAACCCCAAAGTCCTATCTTGATGTAGTGTTCGAGTTACTGGCTACTACTGCTGGCACCAGCTCTTCGAACTCGCTGCCTAAATCAGTTCGGCTTCTTGAGTCTCAACTTCAAGTTGAAATACATCGATCAGATGTTATGCGACAGGAAGCCAAAGGACTAAGGAAGTCCCTGCAGAATTCAGATGCATACTTTCTGGTGCAACAGCAAGTGCTGGAGGATTTAAGCGCCAAACAAGGGAAAGTTAATAAGCTTCCTAAGCATCTTGCTAGCATTATGGGTACCCAGGATATTGTTTCTTGAGCTCTTCTGAAGTGGATTCAGTTCTGGACTTGTTTTGTTGCGGTGTTTATATGATGCTTTGTTACCTATATTTGCACTGGTGGCGAACTTTAATGACCAATGGATGTAATATGTGTAATAGTCGTGATAGCCTAGCGTAAGTTGCTTGCTAATTTATTTCCTTATTGTCTTGTTTATTTGTTTTCTTGTAGTTAGTGCAGTTCTTGTTCTACGGCTTGCTAGTGGCCGCAATAACCTATTTTTTAAAACTAGGCCACAATAACCATGGGCTACATATTTACTGTAGTTTAAATGGGGCTCCTACGGGCCGTAGAAACAATGGGCCTTCTATGGGGCATAGAAACAATGGGCTTTATACAGGTCGTAGACACAATGGGCCTTCTACCGGCCGTATCATCAATGGGCCTTCTCCGGGCCGTATGATCGGTTGGCCAAACATGGGCCAACAATAGACCACATTATGGCTGTAAATGGGCTAGAGTTGAAATCTTCCGTTCATGGGCCGACCATAACGGGCCGTCGTTAATCGGCCATATTTGATGATGCTATGAAAACGGCCCAACGTATTAACGGGCCACAAACGGGCCGACTGTAACCATGGGCTGAATTTGGCCCACAAGCAGAAAATGACAGTAACGGGCCGTAAGTAAACGAATACTGGAAGTGAGCCCAAGAATAAATGGGCCCTGAGAAGGTCGAAAGATAACATAGGTTGGAAACGGCCCAACGGAATAATGGGCCGTTAATGGGTATAAAGTGATACACTGTTCATTACGGGCCAGTTTCACCACATGCCGTTAACGGGCCGAGGGTTACTAAGGGCCTGATATGGGACGAAAGACGTCATGGGCCATACATGGGCTGGAAGTTAAAACGGGTTGGAATTATATTGGACGGCCCAGATGACGCTGATGGGCCTAATTCGGATAGGCTGTAAACGGGCCCTGGGTTAGCGGGCTGTAAATGGGCTATATGCGAACAGGCCGTTAACAGGCTTGCCGTGGGCCGGCCCGCCACCTTTTGACGAAGTCAAACGGGCCGGCCTTTTCACAGGAATGGGCCTCTGTTGGGCCATGCCATGTGTCGACGTATCATAGGCGCTTTGGGTCCAATGAGTGGATGACATCTGTCCCAACGGTGACTCGACACGTGTTTCCTCCAGCCAATGATGATTTTACACATGGAAAATCCCCATTGGTTGGGGCTGTTAACGGGTTATCGGATCCAAAACCGGACCCAATAGCTTAACGGCATTCCGTTACGATGGATGCCACGTGTCGGTCACCCTTGACGAAAGCACTTCTATGACGCGTGATTTATCTTTATGGAAGTGGACACTTCCGTGATGATAATTTTGGTAATGTCATGGAACACTTCTACGACAGCATAGGTATGACTATCTTGATTCTGTCATAAATTTGTCATGGATGTACATGCATGACAGAAAACGTGACCTACTGTGACAAACACATATCATCACGGAAGTGTATTTTTTGTAGTGATTATTGCTCGACTTCCCGAAGAGGCAAAGAGCCAAGCGCAAGGTTAATTTTTTGAGATGCCAAGCACAAGGTTTATGGGAGAATGAGTAGTAATACTAGTAGTACGTACTGTATGAGGAACAAGGCAACAAGAATGTATGTTTTGCGTGACAGTCTCTTCTTACAGGACGTGCTAGACCTAATGGACCTCATCGTTGCAATGGGAGTACTATCATAGATGGCACGATTCAGAGTGGTGGGTATCGGGACTAATTCGGAGCTCCTTAGTCTTAAACCCCATGAAGAAGTCCCATCGAAAGGAATAGCCATCCTCTACACCTGCTCCTGTGTAAAATGAGTAAATGAGACAAAAAGAGAAAGAGACAAAGTAAAAAAATCACCAGGCTTAGAGCCAGCCCTATTGTATCAGTGAATGATATTTCTACGTCGTGATTGACATGGCTATATTATAAACCATGCTGCTAAGATAGAAGTGGATTTCTATTTATTTGCGGAGGTATCAGCGGATGCATATTCAATGAGGAGTGAAATGATCGATGCTTCCTCGGTCAAACATAGAGAAAGGTGGGCCTCGTGATTTGACGACTTATTAGTCATTATTACTGCCTATACTCTTTGCCCATATAATAACCGTGTGGTAGAGTAGTGGGCTATAATGTTAATAATCATGCTCGAAAAGAAGAGGTGCACGCACCCACGCACGTAGTACTAGTACCACTCTGTGTGTTTTACGTCTTCCCCAACCACACATGTGACATGGTGGAGCTCATTTCTATACGATGATGCATCCCACGTGATAATTTGACGAGTCTAGTAGTAGTTACTCACGTAATGGGGGGTCGGGAACCACACATGAATGGTGCCACATCATTTATAAATAAAGTTTTTTTTATTCAGGGGCACGTACTGTAACATCCCAATTTTCAATTTGGATGTTACTATCTAGATCATTCATATGCATTCATAATTTGTGCATTTTTGAATTTTGTTTGGTTGGAAATTGATCCAAGGGACTTTAAGCAACTCAAGGACCAGTTGAGAGAGTTGGAAGTTTCCCAAAAGACCCATGTTTTATTTTCGAAAGTGGGGTTTGGATCAAATTTGATTTTCATCAATTTTCAATTCCATTTTTTTGATAAATAAAATAATGAGGGAAGATAACATGACTTCTTCAAAAATAACAAAGAAATATTGGAAATTTAATTTTGAATAAAATATTTTTATTTGCAGTATTATTTATTTTATTTTGAAGTTTATTTGCACAAAAATGTTTGTTTTTATTTTAGGCATTTAGGCCAGAAAAATGTTCACAAGGTCATATATAAGGCCATATAGCTATGTGATTTTTCTAGAATTTTTTAAAATATATTTATATGTTTTTTCTGATTTTTCGTATTTCTAGAAAATCGTTTAAAAACAAAAAAGTTAGGACCGATCGGACCAGGTCGGTCCAGTTCGCCAAGCCGTGCCCGAGCCGGCCCAGCGCGCTGCACCGTTGTCTCTCAGCTCGGGACACGCCGCCACCACCCGTGTCTGCCCCGAACTCCGCCCTCGCGGCTACCTCTCTTGTCCCTTCCCCACGCCTCCTGAGGCTCCCTCCCCTCCTTAAATACCGGACACCCCGGCCTCTCTCTCCCTCCAAGCAGCAGCCGCAGCAGTAGTCGCCACCGCACAATGCCACCGCCGCTGCAAGCCGCCGCCGCTCCACCGTCCCGCGCCGCTCTCCTGCATAGCCGTCGCCGCCTCTCGCCGCCGTCGCGCTGCCACTGACGTCGAACGGACAAAAGCCGCGGTAACCGCCGCCGAACCACCCAGTTTATTTTGGTTTTTTCGGTTTTCTTTTAAAACCCGATTTGTTTTTTCCTAGTTATTTAGTGAACGTTCATTAGACTAGTCTCTGTAGTGAATGCTTTCATCGAATATGCTTCTGTAGCGAACGTTCGTCCATTAGTTTCTGGTTTCGTAGCCAGGGGCCTAGATGCAATTATTTTTCTTACAGATTAGCCCTTGCTTTTCAAACGATCACTACTTTTCACTCGTTTGTCCAAATTCGACGAAACCAACGCCAAATTCTTCATTATGATCCCCTCTATCTACGTAATGAACCTAACCGTAATTTTGAAAATTTAAAATTTGTTTTCAAAAAGATTTGAATTTGAACTTCTTTTGATCATAACTTGAGTTTCGTAACTCTGATATGGTTGATTCTTTTTGCAAATCGAAGCTCTTCATCTAAACTTTATGTTAATATCTAATCCACATAATTTAGGTACTGTTAGAAATTGTTTTCAGTTCGAAAGTGTTATTGGCTTATTTCTGAGTTTTCTGAATCTTTTTCTTCGGTTTCCTTTGCATCTTCATGCTTGAGTGCTTATGTATGCTATTGTTTGTCTATGATAGATTTTCCGGAGTGCGACACTTGCTACTATGAATCTCTAGGGTTTACCGATCATCAGCAAGGCAAGTTACACTTTGATCATACTCTTTCTTACCCAGTTTCATTATGCATTTGTTTCACCCTCAAAGATTTCATGAGTAGGATTGGGGGCATGTGGTTATGGTTATGTAGTTCATGAGGTAGGAACCTATTACCTTTGATCACCCCGGGAATATATGTTATGCTCGTATTGCTTAGACATGCTCGTAGACGGGGATTGGTATGTAAGAATCATGCAAGTTGTGAGAGTTAATAGTTAAGGATAACTTAAGGTGTCAACTTTAATACACATCTGGGTGGAGTGGTTGCGGGCACCTGGAGAATCCAGTGTTGTCATAGGAGATCCCGGAGTACCCGTGTGATCATGTAAGCCTGTCCCTGTAAGTTAGTGCCACTTTGGATTCACGACTAGTCATGTCGGCCCAGGTTCTCTATCATATGGATGCTAGAGACACTATCATATACGTGAGCCAAAAGGCGCAAACGGTTCCGGGCCAGGTAAGGTGGCACCCGTGGGAACACCGTGTGTGAGGCCGCAAACGGATATGATGTGTTACATGCTAGATCGGTGTGACTTAGGATCGGGGTCCTGACAGATTTGGTATCAGAGCTTGACTACCTATAGGATTATCAAGCCAAACTGGTCGAAGTCGTGTCTAGAAATGCTTTAGTTATATAAGGGAATTGATTGTGGAAGGGAACGTAAGGCTCTTTTTTACTCCTTTACCTTATGCCCTTCTGATCTGAGTCAACCTCTTCTTTTCTATGGGGATTAAGAACTAGGCTTCTCGTCTTTCTATCCAGATCACATGTTACTAATCCGTAGACTTATAGGATTGATGGATTTAAGCCTCAGTTTAGTTCCTACTATTTTCGTGTGTTGACAGTTGATCTCGGAACCTTGATATTATGATGTTGAGTGGCTATGCCACCATTTTGCAGGATGTGTCAAATCTTTTTGAGCATTTACAACCATTATGGTGTCTGAGTCATCCTAGGTTTCAAAATAGTCTGATGCACTTGCAAATCCCTTCTTCCCATTTCCGATGCCCTTTTGGTCTAGATTAACCACACTAACCAGTGTGTTGAGGTACTTCATTGCCTCGACATATATGTTGAAGTTATTATTATGACCCTAGGTGTCTTAGAGAACCACCCAGTAATCTAGCAATGCTTTGTATTCCCAGTGTGATGATTCTAGTCGTCTTCCTCGAAAGCATCCCATGATGCCATTTAGTTAGTAGGCATTCTATTCCTGGGTTCTTGAACCTGAGATTCACCCTACCTACTTCATGTTAATAGTGCTTGCTAGTTCCTTTAGGATATTAGTAACCTTTGTGATAGTCCTCAAGGTCTGTGGTATATTGTAACATCCCATTTTCAATTTGGAATGTTATACATTAGATCATCATTGCATATCATATTTTATTGCGTTTTGGCTAGATCCTAGAAATCCTACGCAACTCAAGGACCCATGGAGAGAGTTGGGGATTTCGTTATTTTCATATTTGGGTTTTCTCAAATTTTGAAAATAGGATCATTTGATTTTATTTATTTTATCTTCAATTATTTCAATTATAAAAATAAGAGAGAGAGAGAATAAAATGACTTTCCCAAAATAAAGAAATATTGAGGATTTAATAAAAAATCAAATAAGATTTTATTTCGGAGTTTTCTCGCTATTTTATTTGAATTGGGAAAAAATATGCGTTTCTCAAAATTGCATTTAGGCCCCAAATAAATGTTCATCTTGTCCGGCTTCATTTTATAAGTCAGGGAAAATTTATTTCGGGATTTTTGGAGTCCGTTTAGTATTTCTTTTATTTGTTTTTCTGCGCGAAATTATTACTAAAAAAACTGACCTAACCGGGTCGTGTCCGACTAGGACTCTGGCCCGGCCGGCCCTTATAAGCCGGGGAGGCCGACCCCTAGCCCAGCCCGAGCCGCCCCGCCGCCCCAAACCCTAGCGCTGACGCCCCGCCGCCGCCGTCGCCCGACGCCGCTGCCCGGAGCCGCTCCGCCGCCGACCCCGCCGCCCACCGGAGCCCCGCCCGACGCCAGAGCCGCCCCGCCGCCGTCGTCCTGCCGCTGAGGTTGACCGCCGCCGCCGCCGCCGGTTTCCTTGAGAAAACCGCTTGGTTTTTGTTTGGTTTTTTTAAAAAAACCTAGATCTATTTTTTATAGATCGGTTTTTTTCGGTTTAATTTATTTAGCGAATGCCCGTTCGTTCGTTCGTTTTAACGAACGGTTTTCGTCTTTTAGCCACAGTTAGCGAACGTTCGTTTGTTAGCCTGTTCGTCAGTTTTTCTTTTTCTCGGATTTTCCGCGATTATTTCTGATCGCGATTTCCGATCTGTTTTTCATTTTAGTATAACTTTTCGCTTGTTTATCGGAATCAGGCGATTCAAGTGCCTAGAGTATGGATCGAAATGCTCTTTCCGTTTAACCAACTCAAACAAGTTTTTGCTTCTGTAAAATTTGACTTAGGTCCAGATAAGTAAACGAAGCCTGTTTCTTTTGCCGTTTGACTTTCGTTGTTTCGTTCAAATTGTTTCTTTTTGCAAACCGGAGTTCTTAAGTTGAACTTTCTGGTTAGATCTCTTATTTGAGTTTTACCTGTGCATTAGATGAGTGCTTATTGTGTGCTTGTTTGTTTGCAATAGAGTACTCGGAGTGCGCCTCTTGCTACTTCGAATCTCTAGGTTTTACGGATCATCAGCAAGGCAAGTAACACTTTGATCATACCTCTTACTACCCTGTTTTATTGCATTAGATCAATCCTCAAACAATTGCATGGTTAGGATCTGAATTAAATTGTGGGTTTGGGAAGTAGATGAGGTAGTACCTATTCACCTGTTTATAATCAAACCCTGGGAGTTACTTCTACGTTATGCTTATATTGTTATGCTATGCTCGTAGACGTGGTTTGGGTTTGAGTGTTTTCATGATAGATGTGAGATTGTTTAATTAATGGTTAACTTAAGGTGGCAACTCTAATACACATCTGGGTGGATTGAGGCACCTGGGTATTCCAGCGATTGCCTGTTTTTCTTTATGGACCGCCACCCAGGCTCAAAGGGATCATGAGATTATTCATACTAGAAACTTCCGTGTGCAGCCACAAGCTACTATGGGCTCTAGCATAGTTGATTAAGTCGTGCGAACTCTTACAGTGGTAGACTAGCAGATGTAGGGGAAAGTAGGTGTAACGGTCTACCTGATCGTAAGGTGCTAGTGCTTCTGAAAAACTATGTCTCGGTCATCCGTTTCTCAAACACCATGTAGTGCAAGAATCCCAACGGAGGAGATCGAGTCTTGTGGGGAAAAGTGCACAAACCTTTGCAGAGTGTATAAACTAATCATGGTTAGCCGTGTCCCCGGTTATGGACAACTTGAGTGTCTAGTACATGGATTATCATGTGAATCTTATCATGTGACTTTAATTAATTTTGTTGGGTTTTAATGATGATACTTAATTGGGATTGAGAGGGTGTCTACGCTCTCAATGTTTAACAACCACCATGATAGTTAAATAAAATTTATTCCTTTGTAGTAGGGAAAAACTGGCTTTACGCAAAACTGTAACCATAGAGCTTTCCACCAGCCATATATGCATGTAGTATAGCATATTCTATTCACTACTCTCTATGTGTTACATTGCCAGCATATTCCATGTGCTGACCCGTTTTCGGGCTGCAACGTTCATGTTGCAGACTTTTCAGACGACGAATAAGGAGCCTCAGGTCGTGGTTCTATACTCAGTGATGCCGTTGGAGTTGATGGGCTCACTTATCTTCCAAGCCTTCCACTGTTATGGTTAGTAGATGGCCTTAAACCATACTATTTGTATTAAGCTCTCTTTTGAGGCATTCGATGTAATAAGTGTGTGATTGCTACTCTATTATAAATCCTTCAAGTACTGTGCGTGTCAGCATTACTGATCCAGGGATGACACTGAAGCACAGAGATCAGACTGTTTGAGGTCTGGTCGCTACAAGATGGTATCAGAGCACACACTGACTGTAGGACACGACCACTAAGATAAAGACCTAGATCACTACTCTCTTCTCATTTCTGACTCCTCATCTTTTCTACTCTTTTAGGATGGCGGATGCTAGGAACAAGTTCACGTAACCGGATGAAGATACACCCTTTGGACGCCACCTGAAGGAAGTCACTAAGTACCTGAACATCGGAGTACCAAGCTTCACCGGGACCTACAACGCCACTTTACCCGAGGAGGAGCGCTTGATGATTCAAGTTCAAGTTCCCGGAAGGACGTTCGTGCCAGTCACCGAGCCCATAGAATTTTCCATTGATGCACTAACATGGAGTCTAGGAAAGAGCATGGCAGCCCACATCACCATGGGATGTATTGGAGAAGTTTACCGCAATGATCTCAAGGATACTATCTACCAGATTTGTGGGCGCCGAGATGAGCATTGGGAGATGATCAACACCAGGAAGGATAGATCAATCGCAGCTTTTATCTAGGAGTTAAATCAGCACATTCGATGTCAGGAGAACCAGATGTGCGCAGGCATGATAGATCTGAAGAAGGCAATGACAAGGATCACGGAGCTGGAGGAAGAACTCAAGGCTACTCGTGAAGATTATGAGGAGGAAATCGTCGTACTAGTGGAGAGGAATGGCGATCTGGAAAGGAAGCTAGGAGTATTCATGGGAGACCCCACGCCAGGAGGAGAAGATGAAGAACCCAAGGAGATTCGTCCGGAGGACTACATCATCATCCACGACACCGACTCGGACCCAGATGACAGCGATGATGACTATGTTGATGAAGCTAGAGCAGATATCATGGAGCCTTCATCGGAGCAGTTTTTCTAGTAGACCACCATAACAGTAGTAGTATTCCACCATATATATAGCATAGTCCAAGCACTTTTATAACGATAGTTCTAGACCGATTGTATGCCCTTGCTTGATTGATTGAGTGATATGATTGTGTTTGTCTCATGTGCATATGGGTAGTGTTTTCTCTCTAGACCTCAATCTATTCTATATTCTCATCTTTTCTAAACCCTTAGATGCCTTCGAGACGTGACAATGGATTTGCTTTCCCACCGGAGCTCACTCAGTTGATCCAGCAGCAGAATGCATTGATGCAGTTGCTAGTCCAGAATCAGAACCCGGGGAACAACAACAACAACCCACCACCACCACCACCTGTTGATCACTTAACCCATTTCCTTAGACTGAATCCACCGGTGTTCTCCAGTAGCACCGAGCCGGTAGTGGCAGATGATTGGCTCTGCAAGACAGGGAGGGAATTGACCACAGCAGGAAGCACAGATGCGGAAAAGGTGCATTTTGCCGCACATCAGCTTGAAGGACCCGCAGCATCATGGTGGGAGAATTTCACAACCACTTATCCTATCGACACTGTCACATGGGATCAGTTTCAGCAGGCTTTCCGTACTGCCCATGTTTCAGCAGGAGCTATGGCCATGAAGAAGCATGAGTTTCGCAACTTGTGCCAAGGAGGACGGACAGTTGGCCAATATGTGGATGGCTTTAGTAAGTTAGCACGTTATGCCCTGAATGACGTTGCTACGGATGCAGCTAAGTAGGAGAAATTTCTGGAAGGACTGAATGATGAGTTGAGCATGCAGTTGATGGTAGCAACTTTCAACAACTACCAGGAGTTGGTAGATCGTGCTCTTATGATTGAAGGGAAGCAACAACAGATTGAGAACCGCAAGAGGAAGTATGGACAAGGGAAATACAATTCAGGAGCTCAGCAGAAGCCATGTTTTACCCCAAAATCGGGAGGACATTTTCAGCAAACCCATGGAGGAGGGAGTTCGCATAACCATAATGGCCCCAAGAATGGTAATGGGAATGGGGGAAGCAATGGTCAGAACCGTACCAACCCATCAACCCCAGCCAAGAGAGACCTGAGCCAAGTCGCTTGTTATAAGTGTCAGAAGACCGGACATTATGCCAATGTGTTGGGGAATGTAGTAATTTCAAAAATTTCCTACGCACACGCAAGATCATGGTGATGCATAGCAACGAGAGGGGACAGTATGATCTACGTACGCTTGTAGATCGCACGCGGAAGCATTCACACAACGTAGAAGAAGTAGTCGTACGTCTTCGCGATCCAACCAATCAAGCACCGAAACTACGGCACCTCCGAGTTCGAGCACACGTTCAGCTCGATGACGATCCCCGGACTCCGATCCAGCAAAGTGTCGGGGAAGAGTTCCGTCAGCACGACGGCGTGGTGACGATCTTGATGTACAACAGCAGCAGGGCTTCGCCTAAACTCCGCTACAGTATTATCGAGGACTATGGTGGCTGGGGCACCGCACACGGCTAAGGAATAGATCACGTGGATCAACTTGTGTGTTTCTGGGGTGCCTCTGCCTCAGTATATAAAGGACCAAAGGGGGGAGGCTGGCCGGCCACATAGGGCGCGCCAGGAGAGTCCTACTCCCTCTGGGAGTAGGATTTCCCCCCCCCCCAATCCTAGTTGGAATAGGACTTGTGGAGGGGGGAAAAGAGAGAGCGGCCGGCCACCTCTCCTAGTCCTAATAGGACTAGGGGAAGGGGGGAGGCGCACAGCCACCTTGTGCTGCCCCTTTCTCCTTTCCACTAAAGCCCATTAAGGCCCATATAGCTCCCGGGGGGTTCCGGTAACCTCCCGGTACTCCGGTAAAATCCCGATTTCACCCGGAACACTTCCGATGTCCAAATATAGGCTCCCAATATATCAATCTTTATGTCTCGACCATTTTGAGACTCCTCGTCATGTCCGTGATCACATCCGCGACTCCGAACAACCTTCGGTACATCAAAATGCATAAACTCATAATATAACTGTCATCGTAACCTTAAGCGTGCGGACCCTACGGGTTCGAGAACAATGTAGACATGACCGAGACACGTCTCCGGTCAATAACCAATAGCAGGACCTGGATGCCCATATTGGCTCCTACATATTCTACGAAGATCTTTATCGGTCAGACCGCATAACAACATACGTTGTTCCCTTTGTCATCGGTATGTTACTTGCCCGAGATTCGATCGTCGGTACTCCAATACCTAGTTTAATCTCGTTTCCGGCAAGTCTCTTTACTCGTTCTGTAATACATCATCCCGCAACTAACTCATTTAGTTGCAATGCTTGCAAGGCTTATGTGATGTGCATTACCGAGAGGGCCCAGAGATACCTCTCCGACAATCAGAGTGACAAATCCTAATCTCGAAATACGCCAACCCAACATCTACCTTGGGAGACACCTGTAATGCTCCTTTATAATCACCCAGTTACGTTGTGACGTTTGGTAGCACCCAAAGTGTTCCTCCGGCAAACGGGAGTTGCATAATCTCATAGTCATAGGAACATGTATAAGTCATGAAGAAAGCAATAGCAACATACTTAACGATCGGGTGCTAAGCTAATGGAATGGGTCATGTCAATCAGATCATTCAACTAATGATGTGACCTTGTTAATCAAATAACAACTCTTTGTCTATGGTTAGGAAACATAACCATCTTTGATTAACGAGCTAGTCAGTAGAGGCATACTAGTGACACTCTGTTTGTCTATGTATTCATACATGTATTATGTTTCCGGTTAATACAATTCTAGCATGAATAATAAACATTTATCATGAAAATAAGGAAATAAATAATAACTTTATTATTGCCTCTAGGGCATATTTCCTTCAGTCTCCCACTTGCACTAGATTTAATAATCTAGTTCACATCGCCATGTGATTTAACAGCAATAGTTCACATCACCATGTGATTAACACCCATAGTTCACATCAATATGTGATCAACACCCAAAAGGGTTTACTAGAGTCAGTAATCTAGTTCACATCGCTATGTGATTAACACCCAAAGAGTACTAAGGTGTGATCATGTTTTGCTTGTGAGATAATTTTAGTCAACGGGCTTTCACATTTAGATCCGTTATGTATTTTGCAATTTTCTATGTCTACAATGCTCTGCACGGAGCTACTCTAGCTAATTGCTCCCACTTTCAATATGTATCTAGATCGAGACTTAGAGTCATCCAGATCAGTGTCAAAACTTGCATCGACGTAACCCTTTACGGCGAACCTTTTTGTCATGTCCATAATCGAGAAACATATCCTTATTTCACTAAGGATAATTCTGACCGCTGTCCAGTGAACTACTCCTAGATCACTATTGTACTCCCTTGCCAAATCAGTGCAGGGTATACAATAGATCTGGTATACAGCATGACATACTTTAATGAACCTATGGCCAAGGCATAGGGAATGACTTTCATTCTCTTTCTATCTTCTGCCGTGGTCGGGCTTTGAGTCTTACTCAACTTCACACCTTGTAATACAGGCAAGAACTCTTTCTTTGACTGCTCCATTTTGAACTACTTCAAAATCTTGTCAAGGTATGTACTCATTGAAAAAACTTATCAAGCGTCTTGATCTATCTCTATAGATCTTGAAGCTCAATATGTAAGCAGCTTCACCGAAGTCTTTCTTTGAAAAACTCCTTTCAAACACTCCTTTTATGCTTTACAGAATAATTCTACATTATTTCTGATCAACAATATGTCATTCACATATACTTATCAGAAATGCTGTAGTGCTCCCACTCACTTTCTCGTAAATACAGGCTTCACCGCAAGTCTGTATAAAACTATATGCTTTGATCAACTCATCAAAGCGTATATTCCAACTCCGAGATGCTTGCACCAGTCCATAGATGGATTGCTGGAGCTTGCACATTTTTTTAGCACCTTTCGGATTTAACAAAACCTTCTAGTTGCATCGTATACAACTCTTCTTTATTAAATCCATTAAGGAATTTAGTTTTGTTTATCCATTTGCCATATTTCATAAAATGCGGCAATTGCTAACATGATTCGGACAGACTTTAAGCATAGATACGAGTGAGAATCTCTCATCGTAGTCAACACCTTGAACTTGTCGAAAACCTTTTTTGCGACAATTCTAGCTTTGTAGATAGTAACACTACTATCAGCGTCTGTCTTCCTCTTGAAGATCCATTTATTTTCTATGGCTTGCCGATCATCGGGCAAATTCATCAAAGTCCATACTTTGTTCTCATACATGGATCATATCTCAGATTTCATGGCCTCAAACCATTTTGCGGAATCTGGGCTCATCATCGCTTCCTCATAGTTCGCAAGTTCGTCATGGTCTAGTAACATGACTTCCAGAACAGGATTACCGTACCACTCTGGTGCGGATCTCACTCTGGTTTACCTATGAGATTCGGTAGTAACTTGATCTGAAGTTTCATGATCATCATCATTAGCTTCCTCACTTATTAGTGTAGGAGTCACAGGAACAAATTTCTGTGATGAACTACTTTCCAATAAAGGAGAAGGTACAATTACCTTATCAAGTTTTCTACTTTCCTCCCACTCACTTCTTTCAAGAGAAACTCCTTCTCCAGAAAGTTTCCAAATTTAGCAACAAAAGTCTTGCCTTCGGATCTGTGATAGAAGGTGTATCCAATAGTTTCCTTTGGATATCCTATGAAGACACATTTCTCCGATTTGGGTTCGAGCTTATCAGGTTGAAGCTTTTTCACATAAGCATCGCAGCCCCAAACTTTTAGAAACGACAACTTTGGTTTCTTGCCAAACCACAGTTCATAAGGCGTCGTCTCAACGGATTTTGATGGTGCCCTTTTAACATGAATGCAGCTGTCTTTAATGCATAACCCCAAAACGACAGTGGTAGATCGGTAAGAGACATCATAGATCGCACCATATCTAATAAAGTACGGTTATGACGTTCGGACACACCATTACATTGTGGTGTTCCAGGTGGCATGAGTAGTGAAACTATTCCACAATTTTTCAAATGTACACCAAACTCGTAACTCAAATATTCTCCTCCACGATCAGATCGTAGAAACTTTATTTTCTTGTTACGATGATTTTCAACTTCACTCTGAAATTCCTTGAACTTTTCAAATGTTTCAGACTTATGTTTCATTAAGTAGATATACTCATATCTGCTCAAATCATCTATGAAGATCAGAAAATAATGATACCTGTCGCGAGCCTCAATATTCATCGGACCACATACATCAGTATGTATGATTTCTAACAAATCTGTTGCTCACTCCATTGTTCCGAAGAACAGAGTCTTAGTCATCTTGCCCATGAGGCATGGTTCGCAAGCATCAAGTGATTCCAAAATCCCATCAGCATGGAGTTTCTTCATGCGCTTTACACCAATATGACCTAAACGGCAGTGCTACAAATAAGTTGCACTATCATTATTAACTTTGCATCTTTTGGTTTCAATATTATGATTATGTGTATCACTACGATCGAGATCCAGCGAACTATTTTCATTGGGTGTGTAACCATATAAGGTTTTATTCATGTAAACAGAACAACAATTTATTCTCTTACTTAAATGAATAACCGTATTACAATAAACATGATCAAATCATATTCATGCTCAACGCAAACACCAAATAACACTTATTTAGGTTCAACACTAATCCCGAAATTATAGGGAGTGTGCGATGATGATCATATCAATCTTGGAACCATTTCCAACACACATCGTCACTTCACCCTTAACTAGTCTCTGTTTATTCTGCAACTCCCGTTTCGAGTTACTACTCTTAGCAACTGATCCAGTATCAAATACTGAGGGGTTGCTATAAACACTAGTAAAGTACACATCAATAACATGTATATCAAATATACTTTTGTTCACTTTGCCATCCTTCTTATCCGCCAATCACTTGGGGTAGTTCTGCTTCCAGTGACCAGTCCCTTTGCAGTAGAAGCACTTAGTCTCAGGCTTAGGATCAGACTTGGGCTTCTTCACTTGAGCAGCAACTTGCTTGCCGTTCTTCTTGAAGTTCCCCTTCTTCCCTTTGCCCTTTTCTTGAAACTAGTGGTCTTGTCAACCATCAACACTTGATGTTTTTCTTGATTTCTACCTTCGTTGATTTCAGCATCACGAAGAGCTTGGGAGTTGTTTCTGTTATCCCATGCATATTATAGTTCATCACGAAGTTCTACTAACTTGGTGATGGTGACTAGAGAATTCTGTCATTCACTATCTTATCTGGAAGTGTCGGTGTACTAGAGTAGGGGTACCCTAGTATCCCGAACATGTGCACGGGCAGTCGCAGCATCCCGCGGCAAGGCTTGCCGGGTGACCGCCAAGGTCCTCCGTGGTTCCTGTGGAGCCATTCAAGGACAAAGTATCCAAGCCAAGGAGACAAGACCCCGGCAAGAGGAGCTTGCCGGGAAGGCCAACCAAGGCATCTCAAGGAACTTGCCGCGACGCGCCACGCGTCCCGGCAAGGCCCGGTGAGCGACAAGCTCCCGAACATGACAAGACAACGACCGCGGCAAGGCGCTTGCCGCGGCAAGCCACCACTCTGTGTCCGCGCTCCAGCATATCCACCAACGTGTCGCTCTGGGACCCTTCCAGGCGTACGTGGCGGGAGGCTGTGCAGCCAGCGGTGCGCGGTGGCAAGCGGCGCTGACAAGATTGCCATCGTGGCGAGCGGTGGCGTCCCTGACGGTCCCTTTTGCACTATTTAGGCGATGCAGACGGGCATTTAATGCGCTTGTCCCCTGCCGTCAGGGTTAGGTAGGATACACTGTAGCAGGTAGCTGTACCAACCGCAACACCTTTCCATTTTTACCCTTGTCTACGTTGCCACCTGTCGGTGACCCCTTGAGCATATAAAAGGAGGCCCATGCGCAACGTAGAGGGGGACGAAGAGAACTCTCACGCTTGGTCTCGTTAGCTGCTGGGGTGTACTGTAGCACTCCGCGCTCCCGAGCAAGAACTCAATACAAACCACAAAGCAGGAGTAGGGTTTTACGCATCCGTGCGGCCCGAACCTGGGTAAACTGCTCGTGTGCTTCGCCTCGATCCGCTCTTCGTGCGACCCTCGCCCCCGCCGAACCGAAAGGGACTCGGTCCGCCGGTCCCATAGGTGTTCATGGATTAGTCCCCCGACATCTTTGGCGCGCCAGGTAGGGGCGTTGAGGTTGTGTGAACCAGATCCGGCGTTCGCACGAGCTAGATCTTCATCATCTTCATCGACATGCCGCCGAAGAAGAAGGCTTCGGAGGCGGCTGCTCCTTCCGCGCCGAACCCACCACCGCCGGAGCAAACGGCTGATGGGGTAGACGCCGGCGGAAGAACGGGCGTCGACGAGGGAGCTCAAGATGCTGCCAGGTCCAAGGACAAGGCTGCGCTGCCCATCGGCGGCGTAGCCGGCTCCCACAACGACCGGGCGCACTCCAAGACCTCGGCGTCCGTACATGCACCGCGCCCATCTCAGGAGGCACGGGACCGGCAGCTTCATGGTACTCACGGTACCATGCGTTTGCTGGACCAAGATCGAGCTGGTGGATCTCGGAGTGCTCAAGACCAGCATGCACGCCAACATGCCGGCACGAGTGAGGCACGGTCGCCTGGATGGGATACTGCTCCTTCTAACATAGTTAGAAGTCCGAGCATATCCCGCTCCTCGCACCGTTCGCCACCGCCACCCGCCACTACAGTAGAAGCTTTGGCGCGAGCTCAACTGCTCTTGGACTACCCTCCAACGGCAGACAAGATCGACGACTGGAGGGCCACCATTCAGAGTCTCATCGGCTTCGCCAACGGCAACACTCAACGGCAGCCGAGCACGTCGCAGCCGCGGCAAGTCAGCCAGGCACGAGCCGGTGGCGACAAGACCGGTGGGGGTGCAACCACTGTGCACTCTCCGCCCCGAAGGCCAAGATCGCCGACTCGCCGGATCCACCTCGACAGCGACTCCACCGCGTCATCAGATCCACGAGCTCGTCGCGATCAGCGCCAAGTTCTTCACGAACGACAGCAAGAAGACGCTCGTACTCGCATCGAGCGCCAAAGAGAAGCACGACGTCAATCGGACCAGCGTGCTGGGCCCTCTGTAGACATGCATGCGCCAGGGGAACCAGGCGACTTGCCGTACGCGGTAGGTTGCCCTGCGTTTACTCGTGAGCTGCGGCAAGTCCAGTGGCCCAGCACGAAGAATTTCAAGCCAGACGTACCAGAGAAGTACGACGGCAAGTCGCATCCGTCGGAGTTCCTCAGCATCTACACCATTGCGGTGCAGGCTGCCGGGGGGCGGGACGACAAGATCCTTGCCAACTACTTCTCGCTGGGGCTCAAGCCCAACGTCAGGTCCTGGCTCATGCACTTGCCGGACAACTCCATATCCTCCTGGGCAGACCTATGCCATCAGTTTGTCGGCGCCTTTACAGGCGGCCACAAACCTCATGGCCAAGAGAGTGACCTTCATCTGCTCGCCCAAAAGGAAGGAGAGCCCGTGCGCAACTACATTCAGAGATTCAGCCGTGTACAGCACAACATCCCAGATGTCCACCCTGCCGCGGTCATCAGCGCGTTCCATCAGAACGCGCGTAACCGCAGGATGCGGGAGGAGATGGCGATGTGCAGGATCAGAGACATCAGTGAGCTGTATGCCCTGGCCGACAAGTGTGCACGTGCCGAGGAAGGGAGGAAACTCCCCGGAGAGAATACAGGAGTAGGAGGATCTGACAGCGAGGATGCTGCCCCGGCAAAGAAAAACCGGCGGCGGAACAACAGGAAGAAGAAAGGCAAAGATGTGCTAGTCATTGAGCAGTCCGGCAACGAAGGTGGCGCCTAGAAAGCCAAAGCTGGTAGCTCCGGCAAGGAGATTGCCACATGCACAAACTGCCAGCCTGTGGCGGTCGCCACAAGCAGGACGGCACCGACAAGCAGTACTGCAAGATCCACCGCACCAAGGGCCAGGACCTCCAGAGCTGCAAGAAGGTCGAGCAGCTTGTCCAGCAGCAAAAGGCTGAATACGAGCGACGCGACAAGGAGAGGGCCCAAGGAGGCGCTGGAGAATCCGGCAAGAAGCGCGCCGGCCGGGGAGGACGCCGCGGCAAGGCCAAGCAGCGGCAAGGAAACAGACCTCCTCGCGACCGCGATAAGGATGAAGATGACGACGACGACGAAGACATGGATGATGTCGAGACTAGTGAGCAGGAGTTCCAGAAAGCCACAGAGGTCTTGTGCGTTGACGACGGTGCTTCTCTGCATACTTCGCACCGCCAACTCAAGCAGTGGGTGCGGGAAGTCAATGCGGCGGAACCACCTGTCGAGTCACGCAAGCTTCTGAAATGGTCCAGCACGCCTATCATCTTTGATATTGAGGACCACCCTGATCGCACAACTGCGGTCGGGTGCTTGCCGATGTTGGTTTCACCAACTATCCGCAACCTCAAGGTCACTAAGATGCTAGTTGACGGCGGGGCTGGCTTGAACCTGATCTCCTCCGCTGTACTCCAGAAACTCCAGATCCCTAACAGCGAGCTTGAAGAGACCGGCACATTCCAACAAGTTGACGCCGAAGTGGGAAGGCCCTTACCGGGTGAAACGAGTCACTAGGCCTGGCGCTGTCCGCCTTGAGACCGAAGATAGCATTCCGGTGAGCAATTCCTGGAACATTGAGCATCTTCGTAAGTTTTACCCGTAAGGCACGGTTGCCGGAACCTGTTCCGGCAACCACCTTTTGTACAAGTCTTGCTGCTGTTGCATGTAATCCTTTGTACAAAGCCGGGTGCAGACCCCGTGCATAAGTAAAGCTCATATGCTCCGCACATCTTGTCAATTTCATGCTTTCTATTTTTTGCATATGTGATCTGACACTTTGTGCAGCACCTACTCCCCGGTAAGCAATAACGAGCCGTAAGGCTCCATATCTTTATTTTCTCTTCTTTCTTTTTTCTCAAGGAAAGGAAGGTTCCCTCGCCCACAAGTTTGCCGGGGGGAAAGGAGAAGATAATGGTATGGACCAGGCGTCGTTCAAGAAAGTTTCGCCTTACCGGGAAGCAAACAACAGAAAAGCTAAGTTGCCAAAGTTTGAGCAATCAGATTTTTTTAATTTTTAAGTTATCTCCCTTGAACGACCGCACTTTGTATGGAAAACCTGTGCGCGGAGGAACCAACTCGTAGCTAGTTGCGCCCTTACTTTGTTTCGAGTCCGCTTAACAACTTAAGTGAGATGCGACTAGTTGCGACAAGGTTTCTTGTCGGTAGCGGCACCGCCAGCAGGCTACTGACGTCCCGCACTCAGCGCTCGCGGCTAAGGTGGCCGCACCGGCAAGTTCCCTAAAAGCGTTGGGCAAAAACATACAAAGGGAGGAATCAAGTAAAGGGAATAACATTGCAATCATTACCCGGAATAGAGTTATATTACAAAGTAGCTTGTCGCGGCTCTAACAGATTGTTCTTATAACATGACCAGCAGCGACAAGAAAAGAAGAAAACGGGCGGCCTAGTCTACGCGATCGCCCTCAATCCTCTTGATCCCACTCACCTTGTCCACAATGGGTGCGACAAGGGTCTTGAGCGCCTCCAGATCAGCATCTGACAGCAAGGTCTTGAGGACGTTGGTGAGGTTGAGGCCCGGGTTGCGGAAGGCCACCTTCACCAACACCTTTTGAAGAGCTCCCGCGCAGATCTTGCGCGACACGTCGGCCAGCTGCTTTGGGATCTTCTCCCAGAGCCGCTGGAGGGCCGTCGCCACACCTTTGAAGAACAAGGTGAGCTTGGCGCTGGATTGGAGGTTCTCGTCGGAGGGATACCCGAGATCCTCCATCCCCAGCTGCGTCAGCTCCCTATCAATGTCTGCGGCAACATTCACGAGACCTTCTGTCCAGTGCTCCACATTCTCCCTAAAAGCATTCTGGGCGGCGGCAGCACTCGCCAGCAGCGCCTTGTCGCCCTTGATCTCCTCCTTCAAGGGCACCTCCTGCTCCCTGGCGCCGTCCAGCGTCTTGGTCAAAGTGGTCAGCTTCAACTCAAGATCTGTGTTGGAGTCCTTGGTGGCGCTGAGCTCCTTGCCCTTCTCGGCGAGACGAGCCTGCAGCTCTGAGTGGCTGTAGGCGTCCTTCTCCCGCTCACGCTTGAGCGCGGCAAGCTCTTCACCACTCGCCTTGAGATCGGCCTCCAGCTGCGCCACCTTCATCTCCAGCTCCTTCTTGGTGGCCTCGGCGGCTGCGGCAGCATCCTCCGCTTGCTTGAGGGCTCCGCCGAATGTTCGCTCGCGCGCGGCAAGCTCCTCCTCGTGGGCGTCAAGGTTGACCTTTCGCTGCACCAGCTCGCCCTCCTGCGCAGACAGCTTCTCAGCGGCAAGTCGTTGTTGCTCTTCAACTTCGGCCTTCTCGAGGAAGAAGGCCTTCTGCTCTTCGGCAAGTTGCTCCCGCTCCTCTGCCAGGGACCGGAGAGCTTCCTGGTTGAGACCCCAGAGCTCCTCCGCGCGCTTCTCGATGTCCGCTCCCGCCTTTGCGACAAGCGCCTCGCGGGATTCCAGCTTGGCTTGCCGCGCGCGGTAGAGCGACAACAGCTTCCGCAGCAGCCGCTCCTCCTCAGGCTCGCCGCTGCTGCTGCTCGGCGTGTCAACCAGCGTCAACCCAGCGGAGGCGAGCACCTCTCCGTCGAAGCTCTCTCCCTCGACCGGCGCCCTAGAGCTTGACGCCCAGGGGAGGTTGATGAAGACGCCATCGCCGGCCTTCAAGTAGACGCCTGGCTGGGGCTCTTCGGAGCCTGGCGCTGCGGCGGCGTCGGACGGGCCGACGGTCGACGTAGCGCCTGGCGCTCCTGCGGCCTCAGGGCCGTCAGTGCGATCGCCAGACCCCCCCGCCAGCTGCTGCGGCGGCAGCTTTGGCGGCCTTGTCGCCGGCGGGATCGTCAGCACCGGCTGCTTCTTCGGTGGCAGCGGCGTCGTCGGCGGCAACCTCGGTCTCCATCGGCTCCGCAGCAGATGGGTCTGACGGCCGGAAAAGGGAGAAGAGTCAAGCAAATATCCAAAAAAAAGAAGATCAAAAGAAGAAGAACCCAAGGGGAGTTTTGAAGCGAGAGGATTACCTGTACCGGGCTCTGCAGTCGTGGTCTCCGCCGCCGGAGGGCCGCTGGTGCTGTCCCTTGGCGGAGAACTCTCCCTTGCCGGAGACTTCTCCCTTGCCGGAGAACTCTCCCTTGCCGGAGGACTCTCCCTTGGCATTTCGGGGGCGGCCTCCGGGCGCTCCTGGTGGGGCTGCTCTGCTCCTACACAAACCAACAGTCAGATGTCAGCAAAGAAAGAGTATCCATGCGCGCCTAACAGCGGAAAGTGAACCATATACTTACGCTAGGGGCTGCTCTAGAGAACAGTTGCCGGGTCCGGCAAGGTTGTCTCGGACGCACCCCCTGCTGTCGCGATGGGTTCGTCCTCGATGACAATCACCGGGATCTTGGCTCTCTTCGCTGCTCTCTGGGCCAGAGTCCTAAAAAGGAATAAGTTCAGAGTAAAGCAAATGATATGCAAGACAAAACAACAAGAATTGAAGAACTACAAGTACAACAAGAGAATCTTACTCTTCTCCTTCCTCGTCGGAGCTGAACACGGAGAACTCGAAGTCCGGCTCACGTCCGGCGCGAGGAGGCGGAGGAGTAGTTTCCCTTGGCCACTTGGCGGGAACAGTGGCGGTGGTCTGAGATGACCCCGCTCCGGCTGTCGCCGCGGCGTGAGAAGCGGCAGGAGCAGAAGCGGTGGTCCGGGTGGACCCCGCTCCAGTTGCCGCAGCAGCGTGAGGTGCTCCCGCGGCAACAGTGCTTGCCGCGGTGGAGCGTGTCGCGCGGCGCGGCGACTGTTGACTCGCCCGCCGCCCCGCTACGTCCCCGGCCTTGCGAAGACGCCTTCTTGGTGGGGATGGAGGCTCTGCTTGCGGCGAGCTGCCTGAAGATGAGGAGGAAGAGGATTTGATCTCCAGCGAGCCGCTCGTATCCTCGGCGGGCCCGCTCGACTCGACGTCATGCCCGACAAGCTCTTTCTCGCTGACGAGCTCCTCTCGCTCACCACGACTTGCCGCCTCTGCTGCCTCTGCCTCCTCCACGGTGAATCCAAATTTGCCCGCGGCTGCGGCTGCCGCCGCCTCTTCCAGCCTAGTGGCGATGCGTGTCATCTCTGCATCGGTGGTGTCGCGGGTGAGGCTATTCTTTTCGTCGGAGCGGACCGGCACTTCAACCAAGCCGTCGAAGAACTGCTGCACGACGTCGTCTGCAGGCTCTTGCCAAGTTAGGACAATTCCACGCGAATCGCACAGCGGCATCATTGCACGGACACGGTCGAGCGCGGAGTTGTTGCACAGCGGAATGACACCCCTCGGCAACCTGAACACTTTGGGATGTTGAGGGTCATACTTGAACAGCTACTGGAGCATCGCGTTAAGCTCCAGAACAGTGAAGTTGAAGTTGAGGCCCTGACGCAGCCTCATGATATCCGCCGCATTCTTGAATTCCCAGGCCGGTCTCCCCCGTTCCTGCAGGGGGGCGATGCGGCGGCGAAGAAAGTCTGCGCCAACAGCGCCTACAGTAAGCCCGGCAAGCCTGAGGCATTGGATCTGGGTGACGGCAATCTTAAGCCTATCATCTTCCAGGGCCACGTCACTCCAATCGCTGCCGCGTGCTACTGGGGCTTGGCGCCGGGCGGTAAACGGCTGCGGGTTCTCCTCGGCAATCCAGCACCAGTCTGCTCTCCATTCCTCCCACTTGCCGCGGAACTCTCCCTCCAGATAAGTATCCTTCTTGCCGGCCCTCGAGATCCAGGCGATTCCGCCGGATAAAGGCTCTCCTCTCTCTACTCGGGGCATAAAGAAGTGGCGAAAAAGGGCTACATTGGGATAGACTCCGACAAAGTTTTCACAGAGATGTGCGAAAACTGCCATGGTCAGAACGGCATTGGGCGTGAAGTCAAGGAGGCGGAACCCGTAGGTGTTCATAATATCGCAGAAAAACTCAGAGAAGGGCGGGCAAAGCCCGCAGTAGAAGAACAAGGCGAAGAAAGGATATTCGTTTGGAGCCATTTTCCAAGCGGCGGCTGGAAGTACCTTCGTGCGCGGATGCGCTCGCGTCTCCGTCGACCAGAAGAGATAGTAGTTCTCCCTCAGCTCCCTCGCGGCGAGCTTGGGGGGGAAGATTGCCCGCTCCTTTCGCAGCGCCGCAAGCCGCTGCGCCTCGGTCGACTTCACAACCTTCCCCTTGTCGGCTCTCGGAGCCATGGCGGAAGTGGTGGAGGAGGTCGACGGCGTTGGTGGTGCTGGTGGCGATGGGGGGCGGGGCACTGCTCTCTTTCAGCTTTGGGAAGACGAGGGAGCGGCGGAGGTTTCCGAGATTGGAGTAGCAACCGGCGAATGGGCAAACTACCCCTGTTTCCCATGCTTATAAAGAGGGAGGGGGCGGACGTTCCGCCTTTCCGAATAAAGAAATCACCCACGATCTATCCCACGATGCCGCATTCAACGTGTGCCGTTCGGGGAGGGCGCGGTGGATACGGGGAGAGATACGGCGTAACCCAGGCCACGCGTGCCCGTGCCCTGTTTTGGGCCTGGCCCAACAGCGCTCGGCACCGTGTATGGCCCAGGCCCGGGGGCTCCTGTCGGTGTACTAGAGTAGGGGTACCCTAGTATCCCGAACTTGTGCACGGGCAGTCGCAGCATCTCGCGGCAAGGCTTGCCGGGTGACCGCCAAGGTCCTCCGTGGTTCCTTTGGAGCCAATCAAGGACAAAGTATCCAAGCCAAGGAGACAAGACCCCGGCAAGAGGAGCTTGCCGGGAAGGCCAACCAAGGCATCTCAAGGAACTTGCCACGACGCGCCACGCGTCCCGGCAAGGCCCGGTGAGCGACAAGCTCCCGAACGCGACAAGACAACGACCGCGTCAAGGCGCTTGCCGCGGCAAGCCACCACTCTGTGTCCGTGCTCCAGCATATCCACCAACGTGTCGCTCTGGGACCCTTCCAGGCGTACATGGCGGGAGGCTGTGCAGCCAGCGGTGCGCGGTGGCAAGTGGCGCTGACAAGATTGCCATCGTGGCGAGCGGTGGCGTCCCTGACGGTCCCTTTTGCACTATTTAGGCGACGCAGACGGGCATTTAATGCGCTTGTCCCCTGCCGTCAGGGTTAGGTATGATACACTGTAGCAGGTAGCTGTACCAACCGCAACACCTTTCCATTTTTACCCTTGTCTACGTTGCCACCTGTCGGTGACCCCTTGAGCATATAAAAGGAGGCCCATGCGCAACGTAGAGGGGGGAGGAAGAGAACTCTCACGCTCGGTCTCGTTAGCTGCTGGGGTGTACTGTAGCACTCCGCGCTCCCGAGCAAGAACTCAATACAAACCACAAAGCAGGAGTAGGGTTTTACGCATCCGTGCGGCCCGAACCTGGGTAAACTGCTCGTGTGCTTCGCCTCGATCCGCTCTTCGTGCGACCCTCGCCCCCGCCGAACCGAAAGGGACTCGGTCCGCCGGTCCCATAGGTGTTCGTGGATTAGTCCCCCGACAGGAAGATTAACTCCCACTTGATTCAAGCAATTGTAGTACCCAGACAATCTGAGCACATGCTCACTAGTTGAGCGATTCTCCTCCATCTTTTAGCTATAGAACTTGTTGGAGACTTCATATCTCTCAACTCGGGTATTTGCTTGAAATATTAACTTCAACTCCTGGAACATCTCATATGGTCCATGACGTTCAAAACGTCTTTGAAGTCCCGATTCTAAGCCGTTAAGCATGGTGCACTTAAACTATCAAGTAGTCATCATATTGAGCTAGCCAAACGTTCATAACGTCTGTATCTGCTCCTCCAATAGGTCTGTCACCTAGCGGTGCATCAAGGACATAATTCTTCTATGCAGCAATGAGGATAAACCTCAGATCATGGATCCAATCCGCATCTTTGCTACTAACATCTTTCAACACAATTTTCTCTAGGAACATATCAGAATAAACATATGAAAGCAACTACGCGAGCTATTGATCTACAACATAGATATGCTAATACTACCAGGACTAAGTTAATGATAAATTTAAGTTCAATTAATCATATTACTTAAAGAACTCCCACTTAGATAGACATCCCTCTAATCCTCTAAGTGATCACGTGATCCAAATCAACTAAACCATAACCGATCATCACGTGAGATGGAGTAGTTTTCAATGGTGAACATCGTTATGTTGATCATACCTACTATATGATTCACGCTCGACCTTTCGGTCTCCGTGTTCCGAGGCCATATCTGTATATGCTTGGCTCGTCAAGTATAACCTAAGTATTCCGCGTGTGCAACTGTTTTGCACCCGTTGTATTTGAACGTAGAGCCTATCACACCCGATCATCACGTGGTGTCTCAGCACGAAGAACTTTCGCAACGGTGCATACTCAGGGAGAACACTTCTTGATAATTAGTGAGAGATCATCTTATAATGCTACCGTCAAACTAAGCAAAATAAGATGTATAATAGATAAACATCATATGCAATCAAAATATGTGACATGATATGGCCATCATCATCTTGCTTCTTTGATCTCCATCTCCAAAGTTCTGTCATGATCTCTATCGTCACCGGCATGACACCATGATCTCCATCATCTTGATCTATATCAATGTGTCGTCACACGGTCGTCTCGCCAACTATTGCTCTTGCAATTATTGCTATCGCATAGCGATAAAGTAAAGCAATTATTTGGCGCTTGCATCTTGTGCAATAAAGAGACAACCATAAGGCTTTTGCCAGTTGCCGATAACTTTATCAAAACATGATCATCTCACACAACAACTTATATCTCATCACGTTTTGACCATATCACATCACAACATGCCCTGCAAAAACCAATTAGACGTCCTCTACTTTGTTGTTGCAAGTTTTACGTGGCTGCTACGGGCTTAAGTAAGAACCAATCTCACCTACGCATCAAAACCACAACGATAGTTTGTCAAATAGACTCCATTTTAACCTTCGCAAGGACCGGGCGTAGCCACACTCGGTTCAACTAAAGTTGGAGAAACTATCACCCGCTAGCCACCTTTGTGCAAAGCACGTCGGGAGAACCGGTCTCGCGTAAGCGTACGCGTAATGTTGGTCCGGGCCGCTTCATCCAACTATACCGCCGAACCAAAGTATGACAAGCTAGTAGGCAGTATGACTTATATCGCCCACAACTCACTTGTACTCTACTCGTGCAAATAACATCAAACCATAAAACCTGGCTCTGATACCACTATTGGGGAACGTAGTAATTTCAAAAATTTCCTACGCACACGCAAGATCATGGTGATGCATAGCAACGAGAGGGGAGAGTATGATCTACGTACCCTTGTAGATCGCACGCGGAAGCGTTGACACAATGTAGAAGAAGTAGTCGTACGTCTTCGCGATCCAACCGATCAAGCACCGAAACTACGGCACCTACGAGTTCTAGCACACGTTCAGCTCGATGACGATCCCCGGACTCTGATCCAGCAAAGTGTCGGGGAAGAGTTCCGTCAGCACGACGGCGTGGTGACGATCTTGATGTACAACAGCAGCAGGGCTTCGCCTAAACTCCGCTACAGTATTATCGAGGACTATGGTGGCTGGGGCACCGCACACGGCTAAGGAATAGATCACGTGGATCAACTTGTGTGTTTCTGGGGTGCCTCTGCCTCAGTATATAAAGGACCAAAGGGGGGAGGCTGGCCGGCCACATAGGGCGCGCCAGGAGAGTCCTACTCCCTCTGGAAGTAGGATTCCCCCCCCCCCAATCCTAGTTGGAATAGGACTCCTTGAGGGGGGAAAGAGAGAGAGGGGGCCGGCCACCTCTCCTAGTCCTAATAGGACTAGGGGAAGGGGGGAGGCGCACAGCCACCTTGTGCTGCCCCTTTCTCCTTTCCACTAAAGCCCATTAAGGCCCATATAGCTCCCGGGGGGTTCCGGTAACCTCCCGGTACTCCGGTAAAATCCCGATTTCACCCGGAACACTTCCGATGTCCAAATATAGGCTCCCAATATATCAATCTTTATGTCTCGACCATTTTGAGACTCCTCGTCATGTCCGTGATCACATCCGCGACTCCGAACAACCTTCGGTACATCAAAATGCATAAACATAATATAACTGTCATCGTAACCTTAAGCGTGCGGACCCTACGGGTTCGAGAACAATGTAGACATGACCGAGACACGTCTCCGGTCAATAACCAATAGCAGGACCTGGATGCCCATATTGGCTCCTACATATTCTACGAAGATCTTTATCGGTCAGACCGCATAACAACATACGTTGTTCCCTTTGTCATCGGTATGTTACTTGCCCGAGATTCGATCGTCGGTACTCCAATACCTAGTTTAATCTCGTTTCCGGCAAGTCTCTTTACTCGTTCTGTAATACATCATCCCGCAACTAACTCATTTAGTTGCAATGCTTGCAAGGCTTATGTGATGTGCATTACCGAGAGGGCCTAGAGATACCTCTCCGACAATCAGAGTGACAAATCCTAATCTCGAAATACGCCAACCCAACATCTACCTTGGGAGACACCTGTAATGCTCCTTTATAATCACCCAGTTACGTTGTGACGTTTGGTAGCACCCAAAGTGTTCCTCCGCAAACGGGAGTTGCATAATCTCATAGTCATAGGAACATGTATAAGTCATGAAGAAAGCAATAGCAACACACTTAACGATCGGGTGCTAAGCTAATGGAATGGGTCATGTCAATCAGATCATTCAACTAATGATGTGACCTCGTTAATCAAATAACAACTCTTTGTCTATGGTTAGGAAACATAACCATCTTTGATTAATGAGCTAGTCAAGTAGAGGCATACTAGTGACACTCTGTTTGTCTATGTATTCACACATGTATTATGTTTCCGGTTAATACAATTCTAGCATGAATAATAAACATTTATCATGAAATAACGAAATAAATAATAACTTTATTATTGCCTCTAGGGCATATTTCCTTCACAATGAATGTCCTGAAGCCCAGAATGGAAATGGCAATGGAAGCTCAGGGAAGAAACCAAACCCTTTCAATAGGGGACAGGTGAACCACGTTAACATGGAAGAGGTTGAAGCCCAGCCAGATGCAGTAATAGGTAAGTTTTTGGTTAAGTCATTTACTGCAATCGTTCTTTTTGATACTGGTGCATCGCATTCATACATATCAAGGGGATTTGTGGATAAGTATAAACTGCCCACCAAGTTTCTTAGAACACCTATGTTAGTAAGCTCACCAGGAGTGGAGTATATGGCCAGTAGAGGATGTTTTCAAGTGCCATTGAGTATAGGTAGGCATGTGTTTCCCTCGGATTTGATCATTTTGGAATTGCAAGGTTTGGATGTAATTCTGGGTATGGATTGGCTATCGATGTATGGAGGAAACATCGATTGCGCCAGTAAGTCGATTTTGCTTACCACCCCAGAGGGAAGAAGGATCAAGTATGTATCACGGCATGTGCGGAATAGGACTCAAGTAAATTCCTTAATAGGAGTTGTGCAGGAGGAAGTACCGTTGGTAAAGGATTTTCCGGATGTATTTCCAGAAGAGTTGCCAAGCATGCCACGGGATAGAGACATTGAGTTTTTGATTGAGCTTTTGCCAGGCACAGGGCCAATATCTAAGAGACCGTACATAATGCCTGCAAAAGAATTTGGAGGAGATTAAGAAGCAGATTAAGGAGTTACTGGATAAGGGTTATATTCGCCCAAGTTCGCCACACCAGTACTCCTAGTGGAAAAGAATGATGGATCGTTAAGGATGGTTGTTGATTATCGAGGATTGAATGAAGTGACGATCAAGAATAAGTACCCACTGCCAATGATTAATGATTTGTTTGACCAATTGCAAGGAGCTAAGGTATTTTCCAAGATCGATTTGCGATTAGGATACCACCAGTTGAAGATTCGAGAGCAGGACATACCTAAGACAGCTTTTACCACAAGGTACGGGCTGTATGAGTATACCATTATGTCATTTGGTCTGACTAACGCACCTGCCTATTTTATGAACATGATGAACAAAGTGTTTATGGAGTTTTTGGATAAGTTCGTCGTAGTATTCATTGATGATATTCTGGTTTACTCGAAGAATGAAGAAGAACATAAAGAACATTTGCGTTTGGTACTTTCTAAGCTCAAAGAACATCAGTTATACGCCAAATTCAGCAAATGTGAGTTTTGGTTGAAGGAAGTTAGATTCCTCGGACATGTTATATCCGGAGAAGGAATGGCAGTAGATCCCACCAAGGTTGTCACTGTGACAAACTGGAAAGCCCCAACAACAGTTGGAGAGATCCGGAGTTTTCTTGGACACACAGGATACTACCGGAGATTCATTGAAAATTTCTCGAAGATTGCAAAACCTATGATGGAGTTGTTGAAGAAGGATACCAAGTTCAAATGGACTGAGGAATGTGAGGCCAGTTTCCAGGAGTTGAAGAAACGTTTGGTTACCTCGCCAGTGTTGATTCTGCCAGATCAGCGCTAGGATTATGAGGTATATTGCGATGCTTCACGTCGAGGACTTGGAGCGGTGCTTATGCAGGAGGGTAGAGTTGTTTCATATGCCTCACGACAACTTAAGCCCCATGAGTTGAATTATGCTACTCATGACTTGGAGTTAGCAGCCGTAGTGCACACTTTGAAGACATGGAGACATTTTCTCATCGGAAACCATTGTGAGGTGTACACGGATCACAAGAGTTTGAAGTACATCTTCACGCAGAAGGAGTTGAATCTTAGGCAAAGGAGATGGTTGGAGCTCATCAAGGATTATGATATGAGATTGCATTATCATCCCGGAAAGGCTAACGTAGTAGCTGACGCATTGAGCCGCAAGAGCCATGTCAACACACTAATGACCGGAGAGTTACCAAAAGAATTAGCCGAGGATCTTCGTGAAATATGTTTGGAGATAGTTCCGAGAGGCTATGTAGCAGCATTGGAGATTCAGTCTACTCTGATGGATAAGATCAGAGAAGCTCAAAAGACTGACAAGGAAATTGCCACCATAAAGGAGAAGGTGAGTAAGGGAAAAGTTAAAGGATTTCGTGAGGATGAACACGATACCTTATGGTTTGAGGACCACGTTTATGTGCCTAATGACATGGAGATCAGGAAGTTAATTTTTCAAGAGGCTCATGATTCGCCGTACTCGATTCACCCAGGAAACACCAAGATGTATTTGGATTTGAAAGACACTTTCTGGTGGACCGGAATGAAGAAGGATATTGCGGCATATGTAGAAGTCTGTGATGTATGTCAGAGAGTGAAGGCAGAGCATCAGAAGCCAGCAGGATTGCTACAACCATTGTCGATACCCGAATGGAAGTGGGATAAGCTAGGCATGGATTTTATCACGGGATTACCCAAGACCCGTTCAGGCTATGACTCAATGTGGGTTATAGTCGATCACTTGACGAAGGTAGCTCATTTCATCCCAGTGAAGACCACTTCACCAATGCTAAGTTGGCAAAGATATACATGACCAGGATTGTATGTCTGCATGGAGTTCCGAGGAGCATTGTATCAGATAGAGGAACCCAGTTTACCTCAAAGTTCTAGAATCAGTTGCACGAAACTTTGGGTACCAGGATAGAGTTCAGTACAGCTTTTCATCCGCAGACTGATGGACAGACCGAGAGAGTCAATCAGATTTTGGAGGATATGTTGAGAGCTTGTGCGCTAGATTATGGGTCTAGTTGGGATGACAACTTGCCATATGCGGAGTTCTCTTACAACAATAGTTATCAATCTAGTTTGAAGATGGCCGCTTTTGAATCCTTGTACGGAAGAAGGTGCAGAACACCATTGTCGTGGGATGAAGTTGGAGACCGCCAGTTATTTGGACCAGATCTGATCAAGGAGTCTGAACAGAAGGTGAAGTTGATTCGCGATAGGCTCAAGGTAGCCCAGTCCAGGCAGAAGAGCTATGCAAATTCTAAACACAAGGAGACAGTTTACGAAGCCGGAGATAGAGTTTATCTTCGTGTATCTCCACTTCGAGGAGTTAAGCGCTTTGGAGTTAAGGGAAAGTTAGCGCCACGTTTTGTGGGACCATACAAAGTTTTGGAACGCATGGGAAGTTGCCTATAAATTGGAACTGCCTGAGGGATTGTCAGGAGTTCACGACGTGTTCCACGTTTCCCAGTTGAAGAAGTGCCACGCAGAGATGGCGGATATACCGCTGAGAGATACAGTGTCGCTGGAAGCGATTCAGTTGGATAGTGATTTGACTTATGAGGAGAAACCAGTCAAGATTCTCGAGTATGCCAGCCGAGTGACCCGCAGCAAGGTTATCAAGTTTTGCAAAGTTTAGTGGAGCCACCATACCGAGGATGAAGCCACCTGGGAACGAGAGAAAGATCTACGGAAGGACCACCCTCACCTATTTGCTAGCCAACCCAAATCTTGAGGGCGAGATTCATCTTAAGGGGGGTAGGTTTGTAACATCCCAAATTTTCAATTTGGAATATTATACATTAGATCATCATTGCATATCATATTTTATTGCATTTTGGCTAGATCCTAGAAATCCTACGCAACTCAAGGACCCATGGAGAGGGTTGGGGATTTCGTTATTTCATATTTGGGTTTTCTCAAATTTTGAAAATACGATCATTTGATTTTATTTATTTTATCTTCAATTATTTCAATTATAAAAATAAGAGAGAGGGAATAAAATGAATTTCCCAAAATAAAGAAATATTGAGGATTTAATAAAAAATCAAATAAGATTGTATTTCGGAGTTTTCTCGGTATTTTATTTGAATTAGGAAAAAATACGTGTTTTTCAAAATTCCATTTAGGCCCCAAATAAATGTTCATCTTGTCCGGCTTGATTTTATAAGTCGGGGAAAATTTATTTCGGGATTTTTGGAGTCCGTTTAGTTTTCTTATTTGTTTTCTGCGTGAAATTATTATTAAAAAAACAAACGAACCGACCTAATCGGGCCGTGTCCGACTAGGACTCTGGCCCGGCCGGCCCTTATAAGGCGGGGAGGCCGACCCCATAGCCCATCCCGAGCCGCCCCGCCGCCCCAAACCCTAGCGCTGTCGCCCCGCCGCCGCCGTCGCCCGCCGCCGCCGCCCGGAGCCGCTCCGCCGCCGACCCCGCCGCCCACCGGAGCCCCGCCCGATGCCGGAGCCGCCCCGCCGCCGCCGCCCCGCCGCCGGGGTTGACCACCGTCGCCGCCGCCGGTTTCCTCAAGAAAACCACCCGGTTTTCATTTGGTTGTTTTTAAAACCCTAGATCTTTTTTTTATAGATTGGTTTTTTCGGTTTAGTTTATTTAGCGAACGCCCATTCGTTCGTTTTAACGAACAGTTTTCGTCTTTTAGCCGCACGTAGCGAACGTTCGTTCGTTAGCCTGTTCGTCCGTTTTTCTTTTTCTCAGATTTTCCGCGATTATTTCTGATCGCGATTTCCGATCTGTTTTTCATTTTAGTATAACTTTTCGCTCGTTTATTGGAATCAGGCGATTCAAGTGCCTAGAGTTTCATCTCGAAACCCTCTTTCCGTTTAACCAACTCAAACAAGTTTTTGCTTCTGCAAAATTTGACTTAGGTCCAGATTAGTAAACGAAGCTTGTTTCTTTCGCCGTTTGACTTTTGTTGTTTCGTTTGAATTGTTTCTTTTTGCAAACCGGGGTTCTTAAGTTGAACTTTCTGGTTAGATCTCTTATTTGAGTTTTACCTGTGCATTAGATGAGTGCTTATTGTGTTCTTGTTTGTTTGTGATATACTACCCGGAGTGCGCCGTTTGCTACTTCGAATCTCTAGGTTTTACGGATCATCAGCAAGGAAAGTAACACTTTGATCATACCTCTTACTACCCAGTTTTATTGCATTAGATCAATCCTTCAAACAATTGCATGGTTAGGATCTAAATTAAATTGTGGGTTTGGGAAGTAGATAAGGTAGTACCTATTCATCTGTTTATAATCAAACCCTAGGAGTTACTTCTACATTATGCTTATATTGTTATGCTATGCTCGTAGACATGGTTTGGGTTTGAGGGTTTTCATGACAGATGTGAGATTGTTTAATTAATGGTTAACTTAAGGGGGCAACTCTAATACACATTTGGGTGGATTGAGGCACCTGGGTATTCCAGCGATTGCCTGTTTTTCTTTATGGACCGCCACCCAGGCTCAAAGGGATCATGAGATTATTCATATTAGAAACTTCCATGTGTAGCCACAAGCTACTATGGGCTCTAGCATAGTTGATTAAGTCGTGCGAACTCTTACAGTGGTAGACTAGCAGATGTAGGGGAAAGTAGGTGTAACGGTCTACCCGATTGTAAGGTGCTAGCGCTTCTGAAAAACTATGTCTCGGTCATCCGTTTCTCAAACACCATGTAGAGCGAGAATCCCAACGGAGGAGATCGAGTCTTGTGGGGAAAAGTGCACAAACCTCTGCAGAGTGTATAAACTAATCATGGTTAGTCGTGTCCCCGGTTATGGACAACTTGAGTATCTAGTACATGGATTATCATGTGAATCTCATCATGTGACTTTAATTAATTTTGTTGGGTTTTACTGATGATACTTAATTGGGATTGAGAGGGTGTCTACGCTCTCAATGTTTAACAACCACCATGATAGTTAAATAAAATTTATTCCTTTGTAGTAGGGAAAAACTGGCTTTACGCAAAACTGTAACCATAGAGCTTTCCACCGGCCATATATGCATGTAGTATAGCCTATTCTGTTCACTACTCTCTATGTGTTACATTGCCAACATATTCCATGTGCTGACCCGTTTTCGGGCTGCAACGTTCATGTTGCAGACTTTTCAGATGACGAAATAAGGAGCCTTAGGTCGTGGTTCTATACTCAGTGATGTCGTTGGAGTTGATGGACTCAATTATCTTCCAAGCCTTCCGCTGTTATCGTTAGTAGATGGCCTTAAGCCATACTATTTGTATTAAGCTCTCTTTTGAGGCATTCGATGTAATAAGTGTGTGATTGCTACTCTGTTATAAATCCTTCAACTACTGTGCGTGTCAGCATTACTGATCCAGGGATGACACTGAAGCACAGAGATCAGACTGTTTGAGGTCTGGTCGCTACATATATCATTCTTCTAGTACCATGAACCATCCTGAACAGAAGTTCTTTTGAACCAAAAGATCACAACCAGAGTGCTCTTGATGATTTGTCGATTCTATATTGTGAACCTGCCAGTCCTACCCTTCGGCATGGGTTATCCGGAAGAAATATGTTGAGCTCTGTTCGACACGTTAATCTATGCATCCAGAACTCAGGAAGTGATATGTCCCTTTGAGTTGTCCCTTTTTAGTTGTATTCTGACACTCTTGTATCAGTTGATAGTCAGGAGTAGTTGTGCATTCGTGTTAACGATGCCTATTATTCTTGTGGTCCGTCAAGCCATTCTATTCCAGAATGACTAGGAGAAACAAACTCCAATACCTCATCCATTTCTAGGATTGGGTCAAAGTAGTTGTATTCCACATATCAAAATGCCAATCCAACTGTTGTTCTGTTCTACCTTGGGGTATTACCATCTTTATGTCAAGAATGTCATGGGAATTGCACCATACCTCTCGCCATCATTGTTCATTTCTCGGTCTCCGTGTTATTATAACCGGAATACCGACAAGTGAATTGCGAGGCGTGAAAACAATACTCCTAGCAACCTCATTGCTTGGTAGTTAATGGACAATAACCTCATTCTTAGCGTGTTGGTTATAGAATCATCACCCTAAGGTTGATCGTGCTACCTAGTCCATTTTTCGGCGCACTCTTCGATCAATGAGTTAGGATTGTGTCAACCCCTTGCTTATTTGATCACATCATCTTGCCTCAGAAGCAAGATTGTTCTCGAGCTTAATAACATATTGGTAGTTCATGATTTTCTGAATATCTTCGCAGAAGTATCACCAGGTTGGCCCTGACTATTTTGTTGAGCTTGTGATCAAGTTTCTTTCTTGTAAACCACCCATTCTCCAAGACTCTGTGTGGGATACCCTAAACTAGTTGGTTAAGCTGGACAAAAACTTGGAGAGTTGGAAGATAAAAGCTTGTCTGACTTAGTTCATCACTAAGGGATATCTTTGTATGTGTGTGTGTGTTGTAAAAGGATGCTATCTTCATCGATTGGTCCTCGTGATTAGTTATTGGATCTATTGTCTTGTCAAAACTTTGGTTTGAGCTATCGTCAAATAAAATCAGGACCAACTTTTTTTGTAATGTTGTCTCACTTGTGGTTGTTTCCTCGAGCATACACCGTTATATCTCTTGGTGTGACCAATACTATCATCTTGTTCACATAGTTATGGAACTCCATTTGTATGGAAACCTGGATGAATTGTTGTTGAGCCCATCGACAACATCCTTATCCTATCCATGATTTTGTTGAACATTAAGCTAGTGTTGGAAACTTTTGAAGGCATTTCTTCATGCTAGCTCATGAAGCATATGTTCGGATGAAAGAAGTAACTTACTCTAATTCATGTGCATTTGATGCAAGTTGCCGCCATGAATTCGAGAAAGCTTGTTTTTTCCTCCTCTAGAATCATCCCAAGTCAGTCATGCAGGTGCGAAGTATAATATGGTTTGAGAGATTAGCTACCTCCATGCTATATGTGTTCCTAGCACACAAAGCCATTGATTGATTTGTTCAAGGATAAGAAGTTCAAATGCTATTCCTGAAGGGCCCAGACGGACATGCACAAGACTTCGTTATCTTCAATGATGGTTCGCAACAAGAACTTGGTAGTGTTTTATTGTAAGACTACTATGTGGTCATGCTTGTCTGGGACATCGTGTTCACATGTGTGTAGCAGAACTAGCTCATGTTTTGGAGCTTGCTATCGTAGTTCATTTCCCAAGAATCTCGCAATGTCATCTCATCGGTTTGCGTTGCAACCTTTCCTTTTCAGACATGCCGTTTGAAATATCCTATTACCAACCATATCTGAATCTCAAGCAGATATGATGGTTGGGACATTCCCAAGAATTATAATATTGGTCTTTTCAACTGTTAAGTGGATGTCATGGCCAACACACTTATCCGGGAGATCTCTTATTGTAGTATCTTGAGTCAGCAATTTGGCCATTCTTCCATGAGGAGTTGGTATGACTTAGTCCATAAGTTGTTCCTTATGGGTTATTTGAGTTCCCGAAGTCAGACCTTTACTTTATGTTCCAGATACCGAATGGTATTGGGTTAAGCTGGTACATCAAGGAGAACATTAGAAGCGGAGTGCTAAATGTCTCTCGGTCGATCATCCAGATTTCGTTTCCTTGGCATCGCTAAGGTGAAATCTGAGAAAGTGCTGCCTTCCTTTGCATCTGCATCATCCATCACTATTCATCATGGTAGTACGATGTGTTGTCGGGATCCTCGGCACAGATGTTGGTAAGACCCTGATGAATATGGAAATGTTCAAGTTCTTGAGAGCACGCTCACACACTAGGTTATATCCTCGGTGTCAATTGGAATGTGCCTTCTGTTTGCCGAGTTATCTTATAACTCTAGTTTCCTTTCCAAACTAAGTATGCCATTCTTTCTAATTCCTTGAAACAATCAATTGTGAATCCCCTCAGGCTGGTATGAAGGGTTCCAATGATCTATGCATCAAAAGTAATTTTTTGCCACTTAAGGGAATAATTCTACGAGTCACCTTCCCTAAGGTGTCACGTTATGGAATCATGGCAATTATCTCCTTGCTACTTTGAAACCATGCACCATCTTACTCAAGTGTGGCATCGTTGCCTACCAACTTGAACCTTCGTCATCTACTTTTCCATCACCCCTGAGTGTGTTATGTGTCTGAGCTCAACAGATGTTATTATGTCTCATTCCATTAATTGATTGATGTCTACTACACAACATTCTTCTTTTAGACATTGTTGGGCCTCCAAGTGCAGAGGTTTGTAGGACAGTAGCAAATTTCCCTCAAGTGGATGACCTAAGGTTTATCAATCCGTAGGAGGCGTAGGATGAAGATGGTCTCTCTCAAGCAACCCTGCAACCAAATAACAAAGAGTCTCTTGTGTCCCCAACACACCCAATACAATGATAAATTGTATAGCTGCGCTAGTTCGGCGAAGAGATGGTGATACAAGTGGTATATGGATGGTAGATAATAGTTTTTGTAATCTGAAAATATAAAAACAGCAAGGTAACTAATGATAAAAGTGAGCGTAAACGGTATTCCAATGCGTTGAAACAAGGCCCAGGGTTCATACTTTCACTAGTGTAAGTTCCCTCAACAATACTAACATAATTGGATCACATAACTATCCCTCAACATGCAACAAAGAGTCACTCCAAAGTCACTAATAGCAGAGAACGAACGAAGAGATTATGGTAGGGTACGAAACCACCTCAAAGTTATTCTTTCCAATCAATCCGTTGGGCTATTCCTATAAGTGTCACAAACAACCCTAGAGTTCGTACTAGAATAACACCTTAAGATCAAAATCAACCAAAACCCTAATGTCACCTAGATACTCCAATGTCACCTCAAGTATCCGTGGGTATGATTATACGATATGCGTCACACAATCTCATATTCGTCTATTCAACCAACACATAGAACCTCAAAGAGTGCCCCAAAGTTTGTACCGGAGAATCATGACGAAAACATGTACCAACCCCTATGCATAGGTTCATGGGCGGAACCCGCAAGTTGATCACCAAAACATACATCAAGTGAATCACGTGGTATCCCATTGTCACCACAGATACGCATGGCAAGACATACATCAAGTGTTCTCAAATCTTTAAAGACTCAATCCAATAAGGTAACTTCAAAGGGGAAACTCAATTCATTACAAGAGAGTAGAGGGGGAGGAGAAACATAAGATCCAACTATAATAGCAAAGCTCGCGATATAACAAGATCGTATCACCTCAAGAACATGAGAGAGAGAGAGAGAGAGATCAAACACATAGCTACTGGTACATACCCTCAGCCCCGAGGGAGAACTACTCCCTCCTCGTCATGGAGAGCACCGGGATGATGAAGATGGCCACCGGAGAGGGATTGCCCCCTTCGGCAGGGTGCCGGAACGGGTCTAGGTTGGCTTTCGGTGGCTACGGAGGCTTCTGGCGGTGGAACTCCCGATCTATTGTGCTCCCTGATCGTTTTAGGGTATATGGATATATATATATATAGGAGGAAGAAGTACGTCGGGGGAGCCACGAGGGGCCCACAAGGGTGGAGGGCGTGCCCGGGGGGGTGGGCGCGCCCCCCTGCCTCGTTGCTTCCTCGTTGACCCCCTTATGTGCACTCCAAGTCTTTTGGGTTTCTTCTGGTCCAAAAATAAGTTCCATGAATTTTCGGCCAATTGGACTCCGTTTGATTTTTCCTTTTCTTCGAAACCCTGAAATAGGCAAAAAAACAGAAATTGACACTGGGCTATGGGTTAATAGGTTAGTCCCAAAAATCATATAAAATAGCATATAAATGCATATAAAACATCCAAGGTTGATAATATAATAGCATGGAACAATCAAAAATTATAGATACGTTGGAGACGTATCAGCATCCCAAAGCTTAATTCTTGCTCGTCCTCGAGTAGGTAAATGATAAAAACAGAATTTTTGATGTGGAATGCTACCTAACATATTTATCCATGTAATCTTCTTTATTGTGGCAAGAATATTCAGATCCATAAGATTCAACACAAAAGTTTAATATTGACATAAAAAATACTTCAAGCATACTAACAAAGTAATTATGTCTTCTCAAAATAACATGGCCAAAGAAAGTTCATCCTACAAAATCATATAGTCTGGCTATGCTCTATCTTCACCACACAAAATATTTAAATCATGCACAACCCCGATGACAAGCCAAGCAATTGTTTCATACTTTTGATGTTCTCAAACTTTTTCAATCTTCACGCAATACATGAGCGTGAGCCATGGACATAGCACTATAGGTGGAATAGAATGGTGGTTGTGGAGAAGACAAAAAAAGGAGAAGATAGTCTCACAGCAACTAGGCGTATCAACGGGCTATGGAGATGCCCATCAATAGATATCAATGTGAGTGAGTAGGGATTGCCATGCAACGGATGCACTAGAGCTATAAATGTATGAAAGCTCAACAAAAGAAACTAGTGGGTGTGCATCCAACTCGCTTGCTCACGAAGACCTAGGGCATTTTGAGGAAGGCCATCATTGGAATATACAAGACAAGTTCTATAATGAAAGATTCCCACTAGTATATGAAAGTGACAACATAGGAGACTCTCTATCATGAAGATCATGGTGCTACTTTGAAGCACAAGTGTGGTAAAAGGATAGTAGCATTGCCCCTTCTCTCTTTTTCTCTCATTTTTTTATTTTTTTTATTTGGGCCTTTCTCTTTTTATGGCCTCTTTTCTCTTTTTTTATTTGGGCTTCTGTGGCCTCTTTTATTTATTTATTTTCGTCCAGAGTCTCATCCCGACTTGTGGGGGAATCATAGTCTCCATCATGCTTTCCTCACTGGGACAATGCTCTAATAATGATGATCATCACACTTTTATTTACTTACAACTCAAGAATTACAACTCGATACTTAGAACAAGATATGACTCTATATGAATGCCTCCGGCAGTGTACCAGGATGTGCAATGATGCATGAGTGACATGTATGAAAGAAGTATGAACGGTGGCTTTGCCACAAATACAATGTCAACTACATGATCATGCAAGCAATATGACAATGATGGAGCATGTCATAATAAACGGAACGTGGAAAGTTGCATGGCAATATATCTCGGAATGGTTATGGAAATGCCATGATAGGTAGGTATGGTGGCTGTTTTGAGGAAGGTATATGGTGGGTGTATGATACCGAGGAAAGGTGCGCGGTATTAGAGAGGCTAGCAATGGTGGAAGGGTGAGAGTGCGTATGATCCATGGACTCAACATTAGTCATAAAGGACTCATATACTTATTGCAAAAATCTATAGTTATTGAACCAAAGTACTATGCGCATGCTCCTAGGGGGATATATTGCTATGAAAAGACCATCGCTCGTCCCCGACCGCCACTCATAAGGAAGACAATCAATACATAAATCATGCTCCGACTTCATCACATAACGGTTCACCATACGTGCATGCTACGGGAATCGCAAACTTCAACACAAGTATTTCTCAAATTCACAACTACTCAACTAGCATGACTTTAATATCACCATCTTTATATCTCAAAACAATTATCAAGTATCAAACTTCTCATAGTATTCAACACACTCATAAGAAAGTTTTATTATTAATCTTGCATACCAAGCATATTAGGATTTTAAGAAAATTACCATGCTATTTAAGACTCTCAAAATAATCTAAGTGAAGTATGAGAGCTCATCTATTTCTTCAAAATAAAACTACCACCATGCTCTAAAAGATATAAGTGAAGCACTAGAGCAACAACAAACTACTCCGAAAGATATAAGTGAAGATCAATAAGTAGTTGAATAATTATGCAACTATGTGAAGACTCTCTAACATTTAATAATTTCAGATCTTGGTATTTTATTCAAACGACAAGCAAAACTAAATAAAATGAAATGATGCTCCAAGCAAAACACATATCATGTGGTAAATAAAAATATAGCTCCAAGTAAAGTTACCGATGAATGAAGACGAAAGAGGGGATGCCTTCCGGGGCATCCCCAAGCTTAGGCTCTTGGCTATGCTTGAATATTATCTTGGGGTGCCTTGGTCATCCCCAAGCTCAGGCTCTTGCCAGTCCTTATTCCATAGTCCATCTAATCCTTACCCAAAACTTGAAAACTTCACAACACAAAAAACTTAACAGAAAACTCGTAAGCTCCGTTAGTATGATAAAGCAAATCACCATCATAAGGTACTGTAATGAACTCATTATAAATTCATATTGGTGTAATATCTATTGTATTCCAACTTATCTATGGTTCATACCCTCCGATACTACTCATAGGTTCATCACAATAAGCAAACAACACATCGAAAACAGAATCTGTCAAACACAGAACAGTCTGTAGTAATCTGGATCAAACGTATACTTATGGAACTCATAAAATTCTCAAATAAATTGCTGGACCTGAGGAATTTATATATTAATCATCTTCAAAATGAATTAACTAAATATCACTCTCCAAATAAAAATGGCAGCAATTCTCGTGAGCGCTAATGTTTCTGTTTTTTACAGCATGATCAACAGGACTTTCCCCAAGTCTTCCCAAAGGTTCTACTTGGCACAAACACTAATTAAAAGCATAAAACCACATAATAACAGAGGCTAGATAAATTATTTATTACTAAACAGGAACAAAAAGCAAGGAACAAAAATAAAATTGGGTTGCCTCCCAACAAGCGCTATCGTTTGACGCCCCTAGCTAGGCATGGTGATTTCAATGATGCTCACATAAAAGATAAGAATTGAAACATTAAGAGAGAATCATGAAGAATATGACTAGAACATTTAAGTCTAACCCACTTCCTATGCATAGGGATTTTGTGAGCAAACAACTTGTGGGAACAATAATCAACTAGCATAGGAGGGCAAAACAAGCATAACTTCAAAACTTTAAGCATATAGAGAGGAAACTTGATATTATTGCAACTCCTACAAGCATATATTCCTCCCTCATAATAATTTTCAGTAGCATCATGAATGAATTCAACATTATAACCATCACCTAAAGCATTCTTTTCATGATCTACAAACATAGAAATTTTATTACTCTCCACATAAGCAAAATTCTTCTCATTCAGGATAGTGGGAGTATCATAAGAGACTTGAATACTATAAATTGTTTCCACATTAAAAGAGTAATGTTCAGAAAAGGGGTAACCATAATTATGGCAAGTTTTATAAATATAATCACTACTTTTTATAGCATAAGTATCATCACAATAATCATCATAAGTGGGAGGCATGCTATCATCATTATGAAGTTGCATATCAAAACTTGGGAGACTAAAAATATCATCTTCATTAATCATAGCATCCCCAAGCTTGGGCATTTTCATATCATAAGAATAATCACTCTCATCATTAATAGTATGGATAGCACCAATAGTATAGCAATTATCATATTCTTCCAAGCAAGTGCCAAAAATATTTTCAAGATCATAAGAGGTATCATTATCTTCCACTATTATATTTTCATGAGGCACAATAGTAATAGGAGCAGCACTATTTGGGAGAGATATCTTTTTACCTCTCTTCCTTTTTCTTTTCTTCTTCTTCACCACATCATGTGTGGGTTCAATCCTCTTTTTGGAGCTCCTTATTAGTGAGATTGGTTGAATAGGAGGCTCCTCCTCGTTACCTGATTCATCATAAGAAATAATAGGAGGATATTGGGAAGTCTCTTCCCTTTCATTAGTATTCTCTTCATCTTATATTTTCTTTCTTTTCTTTATGTAATTGGCAATATAAGGATTTTCAGTACAATTCACCGCACAATACATATAAATTTCCTCTAGATCAAATCCAGGAAGTTTATAACGGGCAAATTCTAGAAGATAATTAGTTATATGTTTCATTTCTTCGTAACTCATAAGCAAACTAAGTTCATTATGATGTGCAAGGGAAATCAAGTCATCACAATTTTTGGACACGATACGATCATGAAACAATTTGCATTGGGTATTGAAATGATCATGTTCATTACAAAGCTCACAGGTATGGCCAATATAATTTAAATTTTCAGCACATTCATCTAGCCTTTCTTGCAACAATTTAGTTTCTAAGTACTTATGCCTCTTGCAATATCTATCTTCCCTATTTGGTGTGTTCGTACAAACCCAATGTACTCCACAAAAATTGACATGTTTATAGGAGACATCATAACTAGTGCAATCATCATTAGTATCATGGATATTCAAAGAATTCGTACTAATAACATTGCAATCATGCTCATCATTCAAAGATTTAGTGCCAAACATTTTATAGATTTCTTCTTCTAGCACTTGAGCACAATTATCCTTTCCATCATACTTACGAAAGATATTAAAAAGGTGAAGCGTATGAGACAAACTCAATTCCATTTTTTTGTAATTTTCTTTTATAAACTAAACTAGTGATAAAACAAGAAACAAAAAGATTCGATTGCAAGATCTAAAGATATACCTTCAATCACTCACCTCCCCGGCAACGGCGCCGGAAAAGAGCTTGATGTCTACTACACAACCTTCTTCTTGTAGATGTTGTTGGGCCTCCAAGTGTAGAGGTTTGTAGGACAGTAGAAAATTTCCCTCAAGTGGATGACCTAAGGTTTATCAATCCATAGGAGGCGTAGGATGAAGATGGTCTCTCTCAAGCAACCCTGCAACCAAATAACAAAGAGTCTCTTGTGTCCCCAACACACCCAATACAATGATAAATTGTATAGCTGCGCTAGTTCGGCGAAGAGATGGTGATACAAGTGGTATATGGATGGTAGATAATAGTTTTTGTAATCTGAAAATATAAAAACAGCAAGGTAACTAATGATAAAAGTGAGCGTAAACAGTATTGCAATGCGTTGAAACAAGGCCTAGGGTTCATCCTTTCACTAGTGTAAGTTCCCTCAACAATAATAACATAATTGGATCACATAACTATCCCTCAACATGCAACAAAGAGTCACTCCAAAGTCACTAATAGCGGAGAACGAACAAAGAGATTATGGTAGGGTACGAAACCACCTCAAAGTTATTCTTTCCAATCAATCCGTTGGGCTATTCCTATAAGTGTCGCAAACAGCCCTAGAGTTCGTACTAGAATAACACCTTAAGACACAAATCATCCAAAACCCTAATGTCACCTAGATACTCCAATGTCACCTCAAGTATCCGTGGGTATGATTATATGATATGCGTCACGCAATCTCAGATTCATCTATTCAACCAACACATAGAACCTCAAGGAGTGCCCCAAAGTTTCTACCGGAGAATAACGACGAAAACATGTACCAACCCCTATGCATAGGTTCATGGGCGGAACCCGCAAGTTGATCACCAAAACATACATCAAGTGAATCACGTGGTATCCCATTGTCACCACAGATACTCACGGCAAGACATACATCAAGTGTTCTCAAATCTTTAAAGACTCAATCCAATAAGATAACTTCAAAGGGGAAACTCAATTCATTACAAGAGAGTAGAGGGGGAGGAGAAACAGAAGATCCAACTATAATAGCAAAGCTCGCGATACATCAAGATCGTATCACCTCAAGAACACGAGAGAGTGAGAGAGAGATCAAACACATAGCTACTGGTACATACCCTCAGCCCCGAGGGAGAACTACTCCCTCCTCGTCATGGAGAGCACCGGGATGATGAAGATGGCCACCGGAGAGGGATTGCCCCCTCCGGCAGGGTGCTGGAATGGGTCTAGATTGGCTTTCGGTGGCTACGGAGTCTTCTGGCGGCGGAACTCCCAATCTATTGTGCTCCCTGATCATTTTAGGGTATATGGATATATATATATAGGAGGAAGAAGTACGTCGGGGGAGCCCCGAGGGGCCCACAAGGTTGGAGGGCGCGCCCAGGGGGGTGGGTGCCCCCCTGCCTCGTGGCTTCCTCGTTGACCCCCTTAGGTGCACTCCAAGTCTTTTGGGTTTCTTCTGGTCCAAAAATAAGTTCCGTGAAGTTTCAGGTCAATTGGACTCCGTTTGATTTTCCTTTTCTTCGAAACCCTAAAATAGGCAAAAAAAAACAGAAACTGGCACTGGGCTCTGGGCTCTGGGTTAATAGGTTAGTCCCAAAAATCATATAAAATAGCATATAAATGCATATAAAACATCCAAGGTTGATAATATAATAGCATGGAATAATAAAAAATTATAGATACATTGGAGACGTATCATTGATCGTGAGTTGCTCGATCTTCGAGAAGATCGAATCCTGTAGAGTTTATTTCTGTCGTCGTGTTGGATGAAGATATCGAAAGCAAAGATGTCAAGATCAAGATGATGATCGAATCAACGTTCTTTTGAAGTGCAAGTTGGATCATGAAGATCGTGTTAGCTTTGTATCCCCTTTGTCTTCTTACCTCACGTCTTGAATCTCGGGACGAGATTCTTGTTTAGAGGGGGTGAGTTGTCACAGCCCTAGAATTTGATTGCAAATAGTTGCACAAGCATCCATGCATCATGTCTAAATTTCTTTGAAAGTTGAAATGGGGATTGTTTAAACCCTAGCACCAAATG
>NW_024111867.1:0-22712 GCF_003073215.2 Triticum urartu | reverse complement strand
TGGCATAGTGACCCTTCTGTTGGCACTTGTTGCACGTGACCTCTGAAAGCGGACGGTGTACGGAGCACTCGATCTTGGAGCTTGAGACGAAGTCTTGTTCTGAAAGCCAGGGTTGGGTGGGTGGGAAGATCCACTGCCACCTTTGCTCTTCTGCTGATACGGCTGACGGAACGGAGGAGGAGGAAGCCAATACTTCTGCTGCTTGGCCACTTGAGTAGAGGAAGAAGGAGTAGTGTCTCTGACTCGCTTCTTGGAAGCATCACACCTCAGTTGAGCGGCCTCTTGCTTCAGTGCCATGTTGTAGAACTCATCGTATCCGAAGGGCTCGAAGAGAACAAGAGCTAGCTGAATTTCTTCTCTGAGACCACCCCTGAACTTGTATATCATGCTCTTCTCATCAGGGACGTCCTGCTTAGCAAAGCGGGCGAGCTTCTGAAACAACTTGTTGTAGTCATAGACAGACAAAGAGCCTTGCTTCAGGTTGCGGAATTCCTCACGCTTGCTTTTAACCACGCTCTGAGGGATATGGTGAGCTCTGAAATCTTGACGAAATTCATCCAAGTGATAACACGTCCACCCTGGAGTCCTTGTACTGCTGGACCATTCTGCAGCTTGATCTTTGAGTTGGAAGGAAGCGAACTTGACAAAGTCCTCAGCCTGACGTTAACTGCACTTGAATGCTTACACAGATCCACAAGCCAATCGTCAGCATCAGTTGCCTCAACACAATTGCTGAAAGTCTTAGGCCCGTTTAGCAAGGAACTGGTTTGAGTGTAGCAGAGTCATTTCTGAATAGTTTGGCCCTTGGTCCCTTGGTTGCCTGATTGCGCTTGAAGAATTTGCATGATCAACTGTGTGTTTGGCATTGGTTGCGGCCATCACAGCTTGCCATGCCTCCGGAGGAGGTGGAGGTGGTGGGGGATCAGGATTCGGAGTCGTGCGCGTTGGAGGAGCCATCCTGAAGAGGTTGACATCCATTAGCACATTGATAGACAAATATTGAAGCTAAATCCAACGGAATGAAAATTGCAACATATAGTCTTCACATCCGAACAAAATGAACGAATGCATTCCTCTTGAAATGGTCACATATCCATAAATTGGGAAGCCACTTAGAATTTAGGTAGAGAAATAAATCAACAAGGTACGGATCAAGAACGAATAATCGGTAAGAAATCCCAATCTCAAACCAATATCCGTGGAAGAAGAACTAGAGCTACAAGAATTCCCACCTATGAAACTCCCGAACCTTTCCGGTTATGCAATCAGGTGTTGGGGATACAGGGGAAGCATAATATCTCACCCAAATCTAGCAAATCCTACATCCAGCTGTATCCATCCTTCAACACATAACCGAGAAAAACTTCGGAAACCATCTAACTCAACCTTCGAAAAGCATCCGTTATACAAGTTATGGCAATACTCCCGAACTCCCGCCCCAGTACTGGGTGGCGTCGAGGTTATCTCACCAACGAAATGCATAAAAGAGATTTTTAATGTCGGCATACTAAACTCAGGTATTCCAGAACTGCAATGATAAAATTATGACGACAACACCTCAGAGCTCAACTCCCCGGGACACTTCCACAAAACCCCTGACAGGAGGCACCAAGACAATGTTCTCATCATAAAACCATCGGAACGATTCCAAGATACCCGCGTGAACCTAAATTTTTTTTTAGTGAAATTTGAGAAGAGAAGAGTCAAAACTCTACATCAAGATGCCTTACCAGAGCGATGAGCAGACTGGGAAGTAAAAAGAATTCCTAACTCTTCGATATATAATTCCTAAATGACTCAAAACATTTTTTCTGGACACAACTCGGCCGCTAATAACGATCAAGCAATGGGGCTCCAAAGGTTGGGGAAGGCCCTGATACCAACTTGTAACACCCTCGATGCGACTATAGCTCCCACGTGTCGAGGCACGACTTAGAGACATAATCGCATTGAAGGCATATGTTGCAAGTAAGGTAATCTTTACAACATCCCATGTAATATAATAATAAAGGGGAGATAACATAGTTGGCTTACACTCGCCACGTCAATCAAGGTACATAAATAACAGTTACATCAACCAAACACTCATGGCCCGACTACGGCACCAAAATAAAAGATAACCCAACATGCGACACGGTCCCGATCACCCCCAACCGGGCACCACTACTGATCATCAGGAAAGGAAACATAGTAACGTTGAGAGTCCTCGTCGAACTCCCACTTGAGATCGAGTGCGTCACCTGGAGCGGAATCATCAGGCCCTGCATCTGGTGTAATAGTAATCTATGAGCCACAGGGACTCAGCAATCTCGCACCCTCGCGATCAAGACTATTTAAGCTTATAGGTAAGGCAAGGTAAATATAAGTGGAGCTGCAGCAAGCGACTAGCATATATGGTGGCTAACCTATTCGCAAAAGAGAGCAAGAAGAGGAGGCAAAGCGCGAGCGAGAAACTAGAGGGCAACCTGCGCAAGCATTACTCCAACACCGTGTCCACCTCCCGGACTCCGCCGAGAAGAGGCCATCATGGTAACACACTTAGTTGATTCATTTTAATTAAGTTAAGGTTCAAGTTATCTACAACCGGACATTAACAAATTCCCATCTGCCCATAACCGCGTGCACGGCATTCGAAAGTTCAAATCCCTGCAGGGGAGTCCCAACTTAGCCCATGACAAGCTCTCACGGTCAACGAAGGAATAGACCTCCTCCCGAGACGTTCCGATTAGACTCGGTACCTCGGTTCTTCCAGACACTTCGACAGGTTAAAACAAGACTAGCAACACCGCCCGAATGTGCCGACAAATCCCGATAGGAGCTGCACATATCTCGTTCTCAGGGCACACTCAGATGAGACATCCTACAAGTAAAACCAACCCTCAAGTTTCCCTGAGGTGGCCCCGCAGTCTACTCGGTTTGGACCAACACTCAGAGGAGCACTGGCCCGGGGGGGATTAAATAAGATGACCCTCGGGCTCCGAAAACCCATGGGAAAAAGAGGCTAGGTGGCAAATGGTAAAACCAAGGTTGTGTATTGCTGGAAAAGCTTTAATCAAGGTGAACTATCAGGGGGTTCCCATTATAACCCAACCGCGTAAGGAACACAAAATCCGGGAACATAACACCGATATGACGGAAACTAGGGCGGCAAGAGTGGAACAAAACACTAGGCGAGAGGCCGAGCCTTCCACCCTTTACCAAGTATATAGATGCATTAAGATAACAAGATAATATGAAACACAAATTTAAACAAACATCATTTTAAACATCTTAAACATGGGTGAAAATGACATATTATGAAACTATTTGAAATTCTAAGCATTTTACATATTTAAATTGTTTTAATCCGATGCACCATTTGTGAGATATTAAATGCATGAACTCTAGGGACTATTTTGCAAAACGGGTAGTACACAGGAAATTTGAGCTCCAAGATCTTTCCTATCGTGAGCACCCCGTTGCTATTCTTGAAGAGACTGAACGCAAGACTCGCAATAAGTCAATCAAATTCCTCAAAGTCAAGTGGTCACACCATTCCGACCGTGAAGCTACTTGGGAACGCGAGGATCACCTCCGTCCTGAGTACCTGGCGTTCTTTCAGTCCTAGATCTCAGGACGATATCCTTTCGTAGTGGTGGAGTGTTGTAACACCCCGGATATGACTTTCCCAATTTGTACTCCAACTCTTGCAGTTTCCGGCGTTAAGTTATTTTTATTTTCTCGGGTTCGGGTTTTTGTCTCCGTGTGTTGTTGTCGTTGTCATGCATCTCATATCATGTCATCATGTGCATTGCATTGCATACGTGTTCATCTCATGCATTCGAGCATTTTCCACGTTGTTCGTTTAGCATTCCGGCGCTTCGTTCTCCTCCGGTGGTCATTTCTACCTTTCTTTCCTGTGTGGGGATTAAACATTTCCGGATTGGACCGAGACTTGCCAAGTGGCCTTGGTTTACTACCGGTAGACCGCCTGTCAAGTTTTCGTACCATTTGGACTTCGTTTGATACTCCAACGGTTAACCGAGGGACCGAAAAGGCCTCGTGTGTGTTGCAGACCAACACCCCTCCATTTTGGCCCAAAACCCACCAAACCTCTCCATCATCTAGAGCATTGGATCACGATCGCGTGGCCGAAAACCGCACCTCATTTGGACTCCTAGCTCCCTCTATGCCTATAAATATCTCCCCCATTCGGAATCACGGGTAAAACCCTAGTCGTCTCCACCTCTCGCCGCCGGACGCGTCCGCTCGGGCCGGACGTGTCCGTTTCGTCCAGCCACCGCTGCCCAGCCTATCACGCCCCGCCACGTGGCGCCGGTGCGCCCCACCTCGCCGTCCCGCACCGACGCGGCCCGCGGGCCCGAGGCCGGCCCTCCCGCCGCCGATCCGGGCCAGAGGCTCCGCTCCGCCGCCCGCGCCTCCCGCCGCACGCCGCTGCTCCGCCGCCCCGCCACTGTCCAAGCTCGTCGCCGGCCACCTCCGCCACCACGCCCGACCTCGCCGCCGCCCTCACTACTCGCCGCCGTCGCCTCCCCGCGGCCCGAGGCCGGATCCGGCGACCCTGAACACGCCGGCCGCCGTCCTGTTCATCTCCGGCATGAAATCCGGCGATCCTCGTTTTCCGCGCCCGGCCAGATCCAGATCTGAGATATTTTCTCGGTTGACTTTTTCCCCGAAACCCTAATTATCTTGCCATGTTCATCGCATCGTAACTTTGCATCCGTAACTCCGTTTTGGGCATATGGCATATCAAAATGTTCATCTCAGAGAGTACATCATTTCATTCCACTGCATCATTTTCATTTGAGTTCATCTTGATGCCCGAAATGCTGTTAGAAGAGGGCTACTGGGAATAATTGTCAGATCTGCTGCTCCATTTAGATATTTGTCATTTTTGCCATGATTATTGTGTGCATGTTATGCCCATGAGCTCTACATATGTTTTGTTAAGGGTTTTGCCATCTTTCAGAGGTGCAACCCATGTATTTTTGTGATGTGTGTGGTGACTAGTGCAACCTTGCAAAGTGGTGCACTTGGTAATGCTGATTTCAGGGACTCAGTAATTCCACCAAGTCCTTGACCTGTTTATCTCATATGGCCATATGTTCTTGTTGTTTCCGAGTGATCCGTGCCTCTTTTGAGGATGATCAGTAAGGATGTTTTGTCAATCTTGTAGTGCTCTATCCATCCATGTCTTTTGTTTGCAATTATGGAGCACCCTAGCTTGAGTCAATCGGGCTCTACTTTTGCTACTTCGTAAATCTGGGCAGATTGTCTACTTGTTAGTGATTTTGCCGATGATGTTGTAGTTGATCCGTGCATGCTATGCTATTGTTCTTGCCATGTCTAGCTTGCATTTTGTGTATTCTTGATGGGTGTATGCTTAGCTTGTCATGACTTGCTCCGTAGTGAGTGCATCGAGCTCGTAAACATGCCTACTTGATATCTGTTTTTAGCATGCTCCAGTTTTCACTAAGTCTGAGAAGTGATTATGTTTTTGCCATGTTCACATGCTTGCAATTGTATTTTCTGATCCCTTTTGGTTCAAGGTCACTAAGGGACTTTTGTTAAGCTATTTGAGTAGCTCCATTCCATGCTTTACTTTGCCATGTTCAGGTCCTTTAGCATGTAGTTTTGTTGCTCCGAAGAGTGCTATGTGATCTGAAATTCCAGACAAGTGTTAATTTCACCAAGTCTGAAATCTGTTTACCATATGCATTTTTGCCATGATTTTTTGAACCTGTTAATGGATGAATTGGCCGTAGCTCAGTGCTAGACTTTTGTTAAGAATCATGAATGCATCCCTGCCATGTATTTTGTTGTCATGTTTGAGTGCTGTAGCATGTTCATCTCTTTGCATTTAGATGGCTACTTGCTATAAATCGCAGACCGGTGTCATATTTGTTTTGCTTGCCATTTCCAAACCGTAACTCCGATTCCGGCGTTATTTATATCGTTTTCAAGTGATTTAATCTCATCTTTCTAGTGGCACACTTGCATTTCCAAGTTGAGGCCAGGGTCACGCATTCCTTGTCAGATCTTGCATATGCATCCCGCATCGCATCCCGCATAGCATACCATCCTTACATCATGTTGTTTGTGCTTTGCACGTGGTTGATTGTGTCCTTATTGCTTGTTTGTCTTGTTTGGGTTGAGCCGGGAGACGAGTTCGCTTACGAGGAGCCCGTTGAGTTTGCTTTCGAGGATCTAGTCAACTCTGACAACTTTGTAGGCAAGATGATCATACCCTCGAAATCACTACTATCTTTGCTATGCTAGATGCTCGCTCTTTTGCTATGCCAATGCTACGATGCCTACCACTTGCTTTCAAGCCTCCCAAATTGCCATGTCAAACCTCTAACCCACCTTGTCCTAGCAAACCGTTGATTGGCTATGTTACCGCTTTGCTCAGCCCCTCTTATAGCGTTGCTAGTTGCAGGTGAAGATTGGAGGCCGTTCCTTGTTGGAACATTTATTTACTTGTTGGGATATCATTATATTATCTTGTTATCTTAATGCATCTATATACTTGGTAAAGGGTGGAAGGCTCGGCCTCTCGCCTAGTGTTTTGTTCCACTCTTGGCGCCCTAGTTTCCGTCATATCGGTGTTATGTTCCCGGATTTTGCGTTCCTTACGCGGTTGGGTTATAATGGGAACCCCTTGATAGTTCGCCTTGGTTAAAGCTTTTCCAGCAATGCCCAACCTTGGTTTTACCATTTTCCACCTAGCCTCTTTTTCCCTTGGGTTTCCGGAGCCCGAGGGTCATCTTATTTAAACCCCCCCCCCGGGCCAGTGCTCCTCTGAGTGTTGGTCCGAACCGAGTAGACTGCGGGGCCACCTTAGGGTAACTTGAGGGTTGGTTTTACTCATAGGATGTCTCATCTGAGTGTGCCCTGAGAACGAGATATGTGCAGCTCCTATCTGGATTTGTCGGCACATTCGGGCCGTGTTGCTGGTCTTGTTTTAACCTGTCGAAGTGTCTTGAAGAACCGAGGTACCGAGTCTGATCGGAATGTATCGGGAGGAGGTCTATTGCTTCGTTGACCGTGAGAGCTTGTCATGGGCTAAGTTGGGAATCCCCTACAGGGATTTGAACTTTCGAAAGCCGTGCCCGCGGTTATGGGCAGATGGGAATTTGTTAATGTCCGGTTGTAGATAACTTGAACCTTAACTTAATTAAAATGAATCAACTGGGTGCGTTACCGTGATGGCCTCTTCTCGGCGGAGTCCGGGAGGTGGACACGGTGTTGGAGTAATGCTTGCGCAGGATGCTCTCTAGTTTCTCGCTCGCGCTTTGCCTCCTCTTCTTGCTCTCTTTTGCGAACTGGTTAGCCACCATATATGCTAGTCGCTTGCTGCAGCTCCACTTACATTTACCTTGCCTTACCTATAAGCTTAAATAGTCTTGATCGCGATGGTGCGAGATTGCTGAGTCCCTGTGGCTCACAGATTATTATTACACCAGATGCAGGGCCTGATGATTCCGCTCCAGGTGACGCGCTCGAGCTCAAGTGGGAGTTCGACAAGGACTCTCAATGTTACTATGTTTCCTTTCCTGATGATCAGTAGTGGTGCCCAGTTGGGGGTGATCGGGACCGTGTCGCATGTTGGGTTATCTTTTATTTTGGCGCCGTAGTCGGGCCATGAGTGTTTGGATGCTGTAATGTTATTTATGTACCTTGACTGACGTGGCGAGTGTAAGCCAACTATGTTATCTCCCCTTTATTATTATATTACATGGGATGTTGTAAAGATTACCTTACTTGCGACATATGCCTTCAATGCGATTATGTCTCTAAGTCGTGCCTCGACACGTGGGAGCTATAGTCGCATCGAGGGTGTTACAAGTTGGTATCAGAGCCTTCCCCGACCTTAGGAGCCCCATTGCTTGATCGTTATTAGCGGCCGAGTTGTGTCTAGAAAAAATGTTTTGAGTCATTTAGGAATTATATATCGGAGAGTTAGGAATTCTTTTTACTTCCCAGTCTCCTCATCGCTCTGGTAAGGCATCCTGACGTAGAGTTTTGACTCTTCTCTTCTCAAATTTCACTAAAAAAAATTTTAGGATCACGCGGGTATCTTGGAATCATTCCGATGGTTTTATGATGAGAACATTGTCTTGGTGCCTCCTGTCAGGGGTTTTGTGGAAGTGTCCCGGGGAGTTGAGCTCTGAGGTGTTGTCGTCATAATTTTATCGTTGGAATTCTGGAATACCTGAGTTTAGTACGCTGACATCGAAAATCTCTTTTATGCAGTTCGTTGGTGAGATAACCTCGATGCCACCCAGTACTGGGGCGGGAGTTCGGGAGTATCGCCATAACTTGTATAACGGATGCTTTTCGAAGGTTGAGTTAGATGGTTTCCGAAGTTTTTCTCGGTTATGTGTTGAAGGATGGATACAGCTGGATGTAGGATTTGCTAGATTTGGGTGAGATATTATGCTTCCCCTGTATCCCCAACACCTGATTGCATAACCGGAAATGTTCGGGAGTTTCATAGGTGGGAATTCTTGTAGCTCTAGTTCTTCTTCCACGGATATTGGTTTGAGATTGGGATTTCTTATCGATTATTCGTTCTTGATCCGTACCTTGTTGATTTATTTCTCTACCTAAATTCTAAGTGGCTTCTCAATTTATGGATATGTGACCATTCCAAGAGGAATGCATTCGTTCATTTTGTCGGATGTGAAGACTATATGTTGCAATTTTCATTCCGTTGGATTCAGCTTCAATATTTATCTATCAATGTGCTAATGGATGTCAACCTCTTCAGGATGGCTCCTCCAACGCGCACGACTCCGAATCCTGATCCGCCGCCACCTCCACCTCCTCCGGAGGCATGGCAAGCTGTGATGGCCGCAACCATGCAAACACACAGTTGATCATGCAAATTCTTCAAGAGGCGCAATCAAGGCAACCAAGGGAACCAAGGCAACTATCAGAATCACTCTGCTACACTCAACCAGTTCCTTGCTAACGGGCAAAGACTTTCAGCATTGTGTTGAGGCAACCGATGCTGACGATGGCTTGTGGATCTGTGCAAGCATTTCGAGTGGCAGTAACGTCAGGCCTGAGGACTTTGTCAAGTTCGCTTCTTCAACTCAAGATCAAGCTGCAGAATGGTTCCAGCAGTACAAGGACTCCAGAGGTGGACGTGTTATCACTTGGATGAATTCCGTCGAGATTTCCGAGCTCATCATATTCCTCAGAGCGTGGTTGAAAGCAAGCGTGAGGAATTCCGCAACCTGAAGCAAGGCTCTTTGTCTGTCTATGACTACAACAAGTTGTTCAGAAGCTCGCCCGCTTTGCAAGCAGGACGTCCTGATGAGAAGAGCATGATATACCAGTTCAGGGGTGGTCTCAGAGAAGAAATCCAGCTAGCTCTTGTTCTCTTTGAGCCCTTGAGGTACGATGAGTTCTACAACATGGCATTGAAGCAAGAGGCCGCTCAACTGAGGTGTGATGCTTCCAAGAAGCGAGTCAGAGATGCTACTCCTTCTTCCTCTACTCAAGTGGCCAAGCAGCAGAAGTATTGGCTTCCTCCTCCTCCGTTCCGTCAGCCGTATCAGCAGAAGAGCAAAGGTGGCAGTGGATCTTCCCACCCACCCAACCCTGGCTTTCAGAACAAGACTTCGTCTCAAGCTCCAAGATCGAGTGCTCCGTACACCGTCCGCTTTCAGAGGTCACGTGCAACAAGTGCCAACAGAAGGGTCACTATGCCAACAAGTGTTTCAACCAGAGGCGTCTTCCTCCTCCTCCTGTCAGATCGGCAAGTACAGCTGTGGTCAAGCATAACCCCAAGCACGCCAAGGTCAACTTGATGAATGCAGCTCAGGCAGAGGATTCGTCAGATGTCATCATGGGTAACCTTCCTGTTAACGATGTTCCCGCAAAAGTACTTTTTGATACTGGTGCATCGCATTCTTTCTTGTCATGCCCGTTTGCATCGAAGCACAATGTTGATACTAAGATCATGCCCAAAGTCATGCAAGTTGTTTCTCCCGGCAAGCTTTTGACTTCTAGTTTGGTTGCTCCCGATATCTCTATCACGTTGGGCGACTACAAGTTTCTCTCTTCTCCGGTGGTTCTTGGCAACTCGGATATTGATCTTATTCTCGGAATGGATTGGCTTTCTAAGCACAAGGCGCATCTTGATTGTGCAGCCAGGCAGATTCAATTGACTCATTCGTCTGAGGATGTAATTGTCTTTGCCGCTCGTGATGATACAATCCAGTCTGTTTTCTCTCAATGAGAAGGGTGAACTGGATGCTATCTCGCAAATTCCAGTCGTTTGCGAATATCAAGACGTCTTTCCAGAAGAGCTTCCAGGAATGCGGACGCACCGGCCAATTGAATTCGTTATTGATCTTGAGCCTGGCACGGAACCTGTCTGCAAGCGTCCTTACAAGCTCGGACCTGAAGAGTTGAAGGAGCTGAAAAAGCAACTCGATATTCAAGAGAAAATGGGTCTCATCCGGCCTAGTTCTTCTTCGTGGGGTTGTGGTGTTCTTTTTGTGAAGAAGAAGGATGGAACGGACCGACTTTGTGTTGATTACCGTCAAGTGAACAAGAAGACCATCAAGAACAAATATCCACTTCCCAACATCAATGAGCTGTTCGAACAACTCAAAGGTGCCCAAGTATTCTCCAAGCTTGATCTCTGTATGGGTTATCATCAGATTCGAATCCGTGAGCAAGATATTCCCAAGACGGCTTTCCGGACAAGCTTTGGTTCATATGAATACACTGTCATGTCTTTTGGTTTCGTCAACGCTCCTCCGACGTTCTCTCGAATGATGAACTTCATCTTCAACGCCTCAGAGAACATCAGTTCTACGCCAAGTTCTCCAAGTGCGAATTTTGGCTCGATGAGGTTCTTTATCTTGGTCATATCATCTCTGCCAAGGGCATTGCGGTGAATCCTGAGAAGGTGTCTGCAATTGTGAATTGGGAACCTCCTCAGAACGTGAAGCAACTCCGTAGCTTCCTCGGTCTCGCAAGCTACTGCCGAAGATTCGTTGAAAACTTTTCTAAGATCGCGAAGCCTCTCTCTAATCTTCTCCAGAAGCACGTCAAGTACGTTTGGTCTCCGGAGTGTGACATTGCTTTCAACACTTTGAAAGAGAAAATGATCACTGCTCCAGTTCTGACTCCTCCTGATGAATCCAAACCGTACGAGGTCTTTTGTGATGCCTCTCTCCAAGGTCTTGGCGCAGTATTGATGCAAGAGAAGAAAGTTGTTGCTTATACCTCTCGCCAATTGAACCCAATGAGAAGAACTACCCCACTCATGATCTCGAGTTGGCGGCAGTTGTGCATGCTCTTTTGACTTGGAGACATCTTATTGGGAAGAAAAGTGGACATTTTCACTGATCACAAGAGTCTCAAGTACATCTTCACTCAGCCTAATCTCAACCTCAGGCAAACTCGATGGGTCGAAATGATTCAAGAGTATAATCCGAGTATCGAGTATACTCCAGGCAAGGCCAATGTGATTGCTGACGCATTAGCAGAAAGGCTTATTGCAACAGTCTGATTCTCAAGCCTTATCAACCCGAGCTTTGTGAAGCTTTCCGCAAACTTAATCTGCAAGTTGTTCCTCAAGGTTTCCTCGCCAACCTTCAAGTCTCTCCTACCTTAGAAGACCAGATTCGCCAAGCCCAGCTTCTTGATGCTATGGTGAAAAAGGTGAAGATTGGGATTGCCAAGAGTCAACCCAAGTACAAGTGCTACCGCCTTGATGACAAGGACACTCTCTTCTTCGAGGATCGTATTGTTGTACCCAAAGGTGACCTCCGTAAAGTGATCATGAACGAGGCTCACAATTCTCTCCTCTCCATCCACCCTGGGAGTACGAAGATGTATCAGGACCTCAAGCAGGCTTATTGGTGGACTCGAATGAAGCGCGAGATTGCTCAATTCGTGAATGAATGTGATGTCTGCAGAAGAGTGAAGGCAGAACACCAAAGGCCAGCTGGTCTCCTCCAACCTCTTGCCATTCCAGAATGGAAGTTTGACCACATTGAAATGGACTTCATGACTGGATTTCCAAAGTCCAAGCGTGGCAATGATGCTATATTCGTTGTCATCGACAAACTCACCAAAGTGGCTCATTTTCTGCCTATCAAAGAGTCAATCACTGCAGCTCAATTGGCGGAGCTCTATACCTCTCGAATTGTCTCTCTCATGTATTCCACAAGTGATCTCTTCAGACCGTGGCAGCATCTTTACCTCCAAGTTTTGGGATTCTTTTCAGAAGGCCATGGGCACCAACATCCGCTTCAGCACAGCTTTCCATCCTCAAACTAGCGGTCAAGTCGAGCGTGTCAACCAGATTCTTGAAGATATGCTCAGGGCTTGTGTGATCTCCTTCGGCATGAAGTGGGAGGATTGTCTTCCTTATGCTGAATTCTCCTACAACAACAGTTTTCAAGCAAGTTCGGGCAAGGCCCCATTTGAAATTCTGTATGGCAGGAAGTGCCGTACCCCTCTCAACTGGTCCGAAACCGGTGAACGTCAGCTTCTCGGTAATGACTTAATCACAGAGGCAGAGGAAATGTGCAAAGTCATTCGAGATAACCTCAAAGCAGCCCAATCCCGCCAGAAGAGCTACTATGATAGTAAGCACCGTGATTTGGCTTTGAGATCGAAGATCATGTTTACCTCCGCGTCTCTCCTATGAAAGCTACTCGTCGCTTCTGTTGGGAAGTTGCAGAAAACAAAAAAATTTCCTACGGTTTCACCAAGATCCATCTATGAGTTCATCTAGCAACGAGTGATGGATGCATCTACATACCTTTGTAGATCGCGAGCGGAAGCGTTCAAGAACGGGGATGAGGGAGTCGTACTCGACGTGATCCAAATCACCGGAGATCCTAGCGCCGAACGTACGGCACCTCCGCGTTCAACACACGTACGGTCAGCGTAACGTCTCCTCCTTCTAGATCCAGCAAGGGGAAGGAGAGGTTGAGGAAGATGGCTCCAGCAGCAGCACGACGGCGTGGTGGTGGTGGAGCTGCAGTACTCCGGCAGGGCTTCGCCAAGCTCTATGGAGGAGGAGGAGGTGTTGGAGAGGGAGAAGGAGGAACCAAAGGCGTGGGGTAAGAAGTCCTCCATCTCCCCACTATATATAGGAGGGCCAAAGTGGGGGGGCGCCGGCCCTAGGAGATCCAATCTCCTAGGGGGTGCGGCCAAGGGGAGGAATCCCTCCTCCCCAAGGCACCTAGGAGGTGCCTTCCCCACTGGGACTCTTCCCTTCTTGAACCCTAGGTGCATGGGCCTCTTGGGGCTGGTTCCCTTGGCCCATATAGGCCAAGGAGCACCCCCTACAGCCCATGTGGCCCCCCGGGGCAGGTGGCCCCACCCGGTGGACCCCCGGGACCCTTCCGGTGGTCCGGTACAATACCGGTGACCCCGAAACTTGTCCTGATGCCCGAAATAGTACTTCCTATACATAATTCTTTACCTCTGGACCATTCCGGAACTCCTCGTGACGTCCGGGATCTCATGCTCCTCGATGATCTCATCGGATGAACCTCTTCATCCGGGACTCCGAACAACATTCGGGTTAGTGCATATATATCCCTACAACCCTAGCGTCACCGAACCTTAAGTGTGTAGACCCTATGGGTTCGGGAGACATGTAGACATGACCGAGACGATTCTCCGGTCAATAACCAATAGCGGGATCTAGATACCCATGTTGGCTCCCACATGTTCCTCGATAATCTCATCGGATGAACCACGATGTCGAGGATTCAATCAATCCGTATACAATTCCCTTTGTCAATCGGTATGCTACTTGCCCGAGATTCTATCGTCGGTATCCCAATACCTCGTTCAATCTCGTTACCGGCAAGTCACTTTACTCGTACCGTAATGCATGATCCCGTGACCAGACACTTGGTCACTTTGAGCTCATTATGATGATGCATTACCGAGTGGGCCCAGTGATACCTCTCCGTCATACGGAGTGACAAATCCCAGTCTTGATCCGTGTCAACCCAACAGACACTTTCGGAGATACCCGTAGTATACCTTTATAGTCACCCAGTTACGTTGTGACGTTTGGCACACCCAAAGCACTCCTACGGTATCCGGGAGTTACACGATCTCATGGTCTAAGGAAAAGATACTTGACATTGGAAAACTCTAGCAAACGAACTATACGATCTTATGCTATGTTTAGGATTGGGTCTTGTCCATCACATCATTCTCCTAATGATGTGATCCTCGTTATCAATGACATCAATGTCCATATTCAGGAAACCATGACTATCTGTTGATCAACGAGCTAGTTCAACTAGAGGCTTACTAGGGACATGTTGGTGTCTATTATTCACACATGTATTACGATTTCCGGATAACACAATTATAGCATGAATAAAGAACAATTATCATGAACAAGGAAATATAATAATAATCTTTTATCATTGCCTCTAGGGCATATTTCATAGTCTCCCACTTGCACTAGAGTCAATAATCTAGTTACATTGTGATGAATCAAACACCCATTGAGGTCTGGTGTTGATCATGTTTTGCTCGTGGAAGAGGTTTAGTCAACGGATCTGCGACATTCAGATCCGTATGTACTTTGCAAATATCTATGTCTCCATCTTGAACATTTTCACGAATGGAGTTGAAGCGACGCTTGATGTGCCTAGTCTTCATTTGAAACCTGGGTTCCTTGGCAAGGGCAATAGCTACAGTGTTGTCACAGAAGAGAGTGATCGGCCCCGAAGCATTGGGTATGACTCCTAGGTCGGTGATGAACTCCTCCATCCAGATTGCTTCATGCGCTGCCTCCGAGGCTGCCATGTACTCCGCTTCACATGTAGATCCCGCCACGACGCTCTGCTTGCAACTGCACCAGCTTACTGCCCCACCATTCAAAATATACACGTATCCGGTTTGTGACTTAGAGTCATCCAGATCTGTGTCGAAGCTAGCGTCGACGTAACCCTTTACGACGAGCTCTTCGTCACCTCCATAAACGAGAAACATTTCCTTAGTCCTTTTCAGGTACTTCAGGATATTCTTGACCGCTGTCCAGTGTTCCTTGCCGGGATTACTTTGGTACCTTCCTACCAAACTTACGGCAAGGTTTACATCAGGTCTGGTACACAGCATGGCATACATAATAGAACCTATGGCTGAGGCATAGGGGATGACACTCATCTCTTCTATATCTTCTGCCGTGGTCGGACATTGAGCTGAGCTCAATTTCACACCTTGCAACACAGGCAAGAACCCCTTCTTAGACTGATCCATATTGAACTTCTTCAATATCTTATCAAGGTATGTGCTTTGTGAAAGACCTATGAGGCGTCTTGATCTATCTCTATAGATCTTGATGCCTAATATATATGCAGCTTCTCCAAGGTCCTTCATTGAAAAACTCTTATTCAAGTAGGCCTTAATGCTGTCCAAGAGTTCTATATCATTTCCCATCAAAAGTATGTCATCTACATATAATATGAGAAATGCTACAGAGCTCCCACTCACTTTCTTGTAAACACAGGCTTCTCCATAAGTCTGTGTAAACCCAAACGCTTTGATCATCTCATCAAAGCGAATGTTCCAACTCCGAGATGCTTGCACCAGCCCATAAATCGAGCGTTGGAGCTTGCACACCTTGTCAGCATTCTTAGGATCGACAAAACCTTCCGGCTGCATCATATACAATTCTTCCTTAAGGAAACCATTAAGGAATGCCGTTTTGACGTCCATTTGCCATATTTCATAATCATAGAATGCGGCAATCGGCTAACATGATTCGGACGGACTTCAGCTTCGCTACGGGTGAGAAAGTCTCATCGTAGTCAACCCCTTGAACTTGTCGATAACCCTTAGCGACAAGCCGAGCTTTATAGATGGTCACATTACCATCCGCGTCTGTCTTCTTCTTAAAGATCCATTTATTTTCTATTGCTCGCCGCTCAACGGGCAAGTCAGTCAAAGTCCATACATCGTTTTCGTACATGGATCCTATCTCGGATTCATGGCTTCCAGCCATTTGTCGGAATCCGGGCCCACCATCGCTTCTTCATAGTTCGAAGGTTCACCGTTGTCTAACAACATGATTTCCAAGACAGGGTTGCCGTACCATTCTGGCGCGGAACGTGTCCTTGTGGACCTTCGAATTTCAGTAGGAGCTTGATCAGAAGTATCTTGATCATCATCATTAACTTCCTCTCTAATTGGTGCAGGCACCACAGGAACATTTTCCTGAGTTGCGCCACTTTCCGGTTCAAGAGGTTATACTTCATCAAGTACTAGTTTCCTCCCACTTACTTCTTTCGAGAGAAACTCCTTCTCTAGAAAGGATCCATTCTTGGAAACAAAGATCTTGCCTTCGGATCTGAGGTAGAAGGTATACCGAATAGTTTCTTTAGGGTATCCTATGAAGACGCATTTTTCCGACTTGGGTTCGAGCTTTTCAGGTTGAAGTTTCTTGACATAAGCATCGCATCCCCAAACTTTTAGAAACGACAGCTTAGGTTTCTTCCCAAACCATAATTCATACGGTGTCGTCTCAACGGATTTCGACGGAGCCCTATTTAAAGTGAATGCGGCAGTCTCTAAAGCATAGCCCCAAAAAGATAGCGGTAAATCGGCAAGAGACATCATAGATCGCACCATATCTAATAGAGTGCGATTACGACGTTCGGACACACCATTACGCTGAGGTGTTCCAGGCGGCGTGAGCTGTGAAACTATTCCACATTTTCTTAAGTGTGTGCCAAACTCATGACTCAAGTATTCTCCTCCACGATCTGATCGCAGGAACTTGATTTTCCTGTCACGTTGATTCTCAACCTCACTCTGAAATTCCTTGAACTTTTCAAAGGTCTCAGACTTGTGTTTCATTAAGTAGACATACCCATATCTACTCAAGTCATCAGTGAGGGTGAGAACATAACGATAGCCACCGCGAGCCTCAACACTCATTGGACCGCACACATCAGTATGTATGATTTCCAATAAGTTGGTTGCTCGCTCCATTGTTCCTGAGAACGGAGTCTTGGTCATTTTACCCATGAGGCATGGTTCGCACGTGTCAAATGATTCGTAATCAAGAGACTCTAAAAGTCCATCAACATGGAGCTTCTTCATGCGTTTGACACCTATGTGACCAAGGCGGTAGTGCCACAAGTATGTGGGACTATCATTATCAATCTTACATCTTTTGGTACTCACACTATGAATATGTGTAGCATTACGCTCGAGATTCATTAAGAATAAACCATTCACCATGGAGCATGACCATAAAACATATCTCTCATATAAATAGAACAACCATTATTCTCGGATTTAAATGAGTAGCCATCTCGTATTAACGAGATCCTGATACAATGTTCATGCTCAAACTTGGCACTAAATAACAATTATTGAGGTTCAAAACTAATCCCGTAGGTAAATGTAGAGGTAGCGTGCCGACGGCGATCACATCGACCTTGGAACCATTCCCGACGCGCATCGTCACCTCGTCCTTCGCCAGTCTCCGCTTATTCCGCAGCTCCTGCTTTGAGTTACAAATGTGAGCAACTGCACCGGTATCAAATACCCAGGAGCTACTACGAGTACTGGTAAGGTACACATCAATTACATGTATATCACATATACCTTTCGTTTTGCCGGCCTTCTTGTCCGCTAAGTATTTGGGGCAGTTCCGCTTCCAGTGACCACTTTCCTTGCAATAAAAGCACTCAGTCTCGGGCTTGGGTCCATTCTTTGGCTTCTTCCCGGCAGCTTGCTTGCCGGGCGCGGCAACTCCCTTGCCGTCTCTTCTTGAAGTTTTCTTACCCTTGCCTTTCTTGAACTTAGTGGTTTTATTCACCATCAACACTTGATGTTCCTTTTTGACTTCTACCTCTGCTGATTTCAGCATTGCAAATACTTCAGGAATGGTCTTTTCCATCCCCTGCATATTGAAGTTCATCACAAAGCTCTTGTAGCTCGGTGGAAGCGACTGAAGGATTCTGTCAATGACCGCGTCATCCGGGAGATTAACTCCCAGCTGAGTCAAGCGGTTATGCAACCCAGACATAGTGAGTATGTGCTCACTGACAGAACTGTTTTCCTCCATCTTACAGCTGAAGAACTTGTCGGAGACTTGATATCTCTCGACCCGGGCATGAGCTTGGAAAACCATTTTCAGCTCTTCGAACATCTCATATGCTCCGTGTCTCTCAAAACGCTTTTGGAGCCCCGGCTCTAAGCTGTAAAGCATGCCGCACTGAACGAGGGAGTAGTCATCGGTACGTGCCTGCCAAGCGTTCATAACGTCTTGTTCTGCAGGGAGAACAGGTGCGTCACCTAGCGGTGCTTGTAGGACATAATCTTTCTTGGCAGCTATGAGGATGATCCTCAGGTTCCGGACCCAGTCCGTGTAGTTGCTGCCATCGTCTTTCAGCTTGGTTTTCTCTAGGAACGCGTTGAAGTTGAGGACTACGTTGGCCATTTGATCTACAAGACATATTGTAAATATTTTAGACTAAGTTCATGATAATTAAGTTTCATCTAATCAAATTATTCAATGAACTCCCACTTAGATAGACATCCCTCCAGTCATCTAAGTATAACATGATCCGAGTTAACTAGGCCGTGTCCGATCATCACGTGAGACGGACTAGTCAACATCGGTGAACATCTTCATTTGATCGTATCTTCTATACGACTCATGCTCGACCTTTCGGTCTTCTGTGTTCCGAGGCCATGTCTGTACATGCTAGGCTCGTCAAGTCAACCTAAGTGTTTGCATGTGTAAATCTGTCTTACACCCGTTGTATGTGAACGTTAGAATCTAACACCCGATCATCACGTGGTGCTTCGAAACAACGAACTGTCGCAACGGTGCACAGTTAGGGGAACACTTTCTTGAAATTTTAATGAGGGATCATCTTATTTACTACCGTCGTTCTAAGCAAATAAGATGTATAAACATGATAAACATCACATGCAATCAAATAGTGACATGATATGGCCAATATCATATTGCTCCTTTTAATCTCCATCTTCAGGGCTCCATGATCATCATCGTCATCGGCATGACACCATGATCTCCATCATCATGATCTCCATCATCGTGTCTCCATGAAGTTGCTCGCCAACTATTACTTCTACTACTACGGCTAACGCGTTTAGCAATAAAGTAAAGTAATTTACATGGCATTTCTCAATGACACGCAGGTCATACAAAAAATAAAGACAACTCCTATGGCTCCTGCCGGTTGTCATACTCATCGACATGCAAGTCGTGATTCCTATTACAATAGCATGAACATCTCATACATCACATATAGATCATTCATCATTCATCACAACTTTGGCCATATCATATCACAAAGCACTTGCTGCAAAAACAAGTTAGACGTCCTCTAATTGTTGTTGCAAGTTTTACGTGGCTGAAGTAGGGTTCTAGCAAGAACGTTTTCTTACCTACGTGAAAGCCACAACGTGATTTGTCAACTTCTATTTACCCTTCATAAGGACCCTTTTCATCGAATCCGCTCCAACTAAAGTGGGAGAGACAGACACCCGCCAGCCACCTTATGCAACTTGTGCATGTTAGTCGGTGGAACCGGTCTCACGTAAGCGTACGTGTAAGGTTGGTCCGGGCCGCTTCATCCCACAATACCGTTGAAGCAAGATAAGACTAGTAGCGGCAAGAAAGTTGACAACATCAACGCCCACAACAAATTGTGTTCTACTCGTGCAAGAGAACTACGCATAGACCTAGCTCATGATGCCACTGTTGGGGAACGTTGCAGAAAACAAAAATTTCCTACGGTTTCACCAAGATCCATCTATGAGTTCATCTAGCAACGAGTGATCGGATTGCATCTACATACCTTTGTAGATCACGCGCGGAAGCGTTCAAAGAACGGGGATGAGGAAGGCGTACTCGACGTGATCCAAATCACCGGAGATCCTAGCGCCGAACGGACGGCACCTCCGCGTTCAACACACGTACGGTCAGCGTACGTCTCCTTCTTCTTGATCCAGCAAGGGGGAAGGAGAGGTTGAGGAAGATGGCTCCAGCAGCAGCACGACGGCGTGGTGGTGGTGGAGCTGCAGTACTCCGGCAGGGCTTCGCCAAGCACTATGGAGGAGGAGGATGTGTTGGAGAGGGAGAGGGAGGCACCAAAGGCGTGGTTTGAGAGGCCCTCCTTCCCCACTATATATAGGGAGTCCAAGGGGGGCGCCGGCCCTAGGAGATCCAATCTCCTAGGGGGGGCGGCGCCAAGGGAGGAATCCCTCCCCCCAGGCACCTAGGGGGTGCCTTCCCCTTTTGGGACTCTTCCCTTCTTGAACCCTAGGTGCATGGGCCTCTTGGGGCTGGTGCCCTTGGCCCATGAAGGCCAAGGCGCACCCCCTACAGCCCATGTGGCCCCCCGGGGAAGGTGGCCCCACCCGGTGGACCCCCGGGACCCTTCTGGTGGTCCCGGTACAATACCGGTGACCCCGAAACTTGTCCCGATGCCGAAATAGCACTTCCTATATATAATTCTTTACCTCCGGACCATTCCGGAACTCCTCGTGACGTCCGGGATCTCATCCGGGACTCCGAACAACATTCGGGTTACTGCATATACATATCCCTACAACCCTAGCGTCACCGAACCTTAAGTGTGTAGACCCTACGGGTTCGGGAGACATGTAGACATGACCGAGACGATCTCCGGTCAATAACCAACAGCGGGATCTGGATACCCATGTTGGCTCCCACATGCTCCTCGATGATCTCATCGGATGAACCACGATGTCGAGGATTCAAGCAACCCCGTATACAATTCCCTTTGTCAATCGGTATGTTACTTGCCCGAGATTCGATCGTCGGTATCCCAATACCTCGTTCAATCTCGTTACCGGCAAGTCACTTTACTCGTACCGTAATGCATGATCCCGTGACCAGACACTTGGTCACTTTGAGCTCATTATGATGATGCATTACCGAGTGGGCCTAGTGATACCTCTCCGTCATACGGAGTGACAAATCCCAGTCTTGATCCGTGTCAACCCAACAGACACTTTCGGAGATACCCGTAGTATACCTTTATAGTCACCCAGTTACGTTGTGACGTTTGGTACACCCAAAGCACTCCTACGGTATCCGGGAGTTACACGATCTCATGGTCTAAGGAAAAGATACTTGACATTGGAAAACTCTAGCAAACGAACTATACGATCTTGTGCTATGTTTAGGATTGGGTCTTGTCCATCACATCATTCTCCTAATGATGTGATCTCGTTATCAATGACATCCAATGTCCATAGTCAGGAAACCATGACTATCTGTTGATCAACGAGCTAGTTACCTAGAGGCTTACTAGGGACATGTTGGTGTCTATTATTCACACATGTATTACGATTTCCGGATAACACAATTATAGCATGAATAAAGACAATTATCATGAATAAGGAAATATAATAATAATGCTTTTATTATGCCTCTAGGCATATTTCCAACATGGTGGACTCTCATGGCAAAACTAGTTTAAGGGTGTTTGGAAGCACAAGTAGTATCTCTACTTGGTGCAATGAATTTGGCTAGCATGAGGGGGAAAGGCAAGCTCAACCATGTTGGATGATCCATGACAATATAATTTATCTCAGATGTAAGAAAACATAACCCATTACGTTGTCTTCCTTGTCCAATGTCAACTCTTTAGCATGTCATATTTTAATGAGTGCTCACAATCATAAAAGATGTCCAAGATAGTATATTTATATGTGAAGACCTCTCTTTCTTTATTACTTCCTATTAATTGCAACGATGACCAAAACTATGTTTGTCAACTCTCAACAACTTTTATTCATCATACTCTTTCTATGTGAGCTCATTACTCTCCATAAGATCCATATGATCTCTTTTATTCTTTTTTATTCTTTCTCTTTTCTTTTATTCCTCAAGATCATGGCAAAATAATCAAGCCCTTGACTCAACACTAATCTTTATTATATATAGCTCACGGACTCGATTACATAGAAGGATCATAAAGCAAAACTCACAACTAGATCATACTAAAACTTTATTCTACTAGATCAAGATATTACCAAAAGGATCGAACTAAGAAAAACGGTAAAGATAAAGTGATGGTGATACGATACCGGGGCACTCCCCCAAGCTTGGCAGTTGCCAAGGGGAGTGCCCATACCAGATACTCAATTCTTCTTTGTTGGTGAGAGGGTGGAGTTGTTGATGATGTAGGCTTGTCGTCCTTCTTCCAAGGCATAGGCTCGCCATCATAGAAGGATGACCGAGTCTCCTGGATCCTCAAATCTGCAGCCAAACTCATCCTTTTGAATCTATATTCATACTCACATTTTGGTTTTGCAGGTCATAGATTTGGGCTTGGAGGTGCTCGATCTTCTCGTGAAGCTTGAAGATGGTCTCCCCAATGTTCTTGGCATCCAGCTTGTGGTTGTTGGTGAACTCCGCGATCATCATATGGTTGTGTCGAGTCCGCGTTCCACCATCTCCTGGCACACGAAAACTTGTTGCTCCATTGCCTCGAGCCTTGTCTCCACGCTTCCGGTCCTCCTTGGTCCCTCAGCATCACGGATGTGCAGCACCCCCTCACGCATCTCAATGGTTTGAGGGTGGGAGCACTTCCGCGAGGTAGGGGTTGATGACCTTCTCGAAAAACTTGTCCTTGGGGGCACTTGAAGACGTCGATGACGACCTAGATCTGTCAGAAAAACAGCTC
>NW_024111866.1:0-10947 GCF_003073215.2 Triticum urartu | reverse complement strand
AATCGACGAAGGTAGAAATCAAGAAAACATCAAGTGTTGATGGTTGAACAAGACCACTAGTTTCAAGAAAAGGGCAAAGGGAAGAAGGGGTAACTTCCAGAAGAACGGACAAGAAGTTGCTGCTCAAGTGAAGAAGCCCAAGTCTAGGACCTAAGCCTGAGACTAAGTGCTTTTACTGCAAAGGGACTAGTCACTAGAAAACTGCCCCAAGTATTTGGCGGATAAGAAGGATGGCAAAGTGAACAAAGGTATATTTGATACACATGTTATTGAATGTGTACTTTACTAGTGTTTATAGCAACCCCTTCAGTATTTGATACTAGTTCATTGCTAAGATAGTAACTTGAAATGGGAGTTGCAGAATGAACAGAGACTAGTTAAGGGTGAAGTGAATGATGTGTGTTGGAATGGTTCCAAGATGATATGATCATCATCGTACACTCCCTATACTTTCGGGATTAGTGTTGAACCTAAATAAATGTTATTTGGTGTTTGTTTGAGCATGAATATGATTTGATCATGTTTATTGCAATACGGTTATTCATTTAAGTTAGAGAATTAATTGTTCTGTTTACATGAATAAAACCTTCTATGGTTATACACCCAAAGGTGAAAATGGTTTGTTGAATCTCGATCATAGTGATACACATATTCATAATATTGAAGCAAAAGATGCAAAGTTAATAATGATAGTGCAACTTATTTTGTGGCACTGCCGTTTAGGTCATATTGGTGTAAAGCACATGAAGAAAATCCATGCTGATGGGCTTTTGGAATCACTTGATTATGAATCAGTTGATGCTTGCGAACCATGCCTCATAAGCAAGATGACTAAGACTCCGTTCTCCGGAACAATGGAGCGAGCAACGGACTTGTTGGAAATAATACATACTGATGTATGTTAGTCCGATGAGTGTTGAGGCTCGCGACAAGTATCATTATTTTCTGACCTTCACAGATGATTTGAGTAAGATATGGGTATATCTTCTTGATGAAACATAAATCTAAAACATTTGAAAAGTTCAAATAATTTCAGAATGAAGTGGAAAATCATCGTAACAAGAAAATAAAGTTTCTACGATCTGATTGTGAAGGAGAATATTTGAGTTAAGAGTTTGGTCTTCAATTTAAACAATGTGGAATAGTTTCACAAACTCATGTCACCTGGAACACCACAGCATAATGGTGTGTCCGAATGTCATAACCGTACTTTTTTGGATATAGTACAATCTATGTTGTCTCTTACTGATTTACCACTATCGTTTTGGGGTTATGCATTAGAGACAGCTGCATTCACGTTAAGTAGGGCACCATCTAAATCCGTTGAGACGACACCGTATGAACTGTGGTTTGGCAAGAAACCAAAGTTGTCGTTTCTTAAAGTTTGGGGTTGCGATGCTTATGTGAAAAAGTTTCATCCTGATAAGCTCAAACCCAGATCGAAGAAATTTGTCTTCATAGGATACCCAAAGGAGACAGTTGGGTACACCTTCTAACACAGATCCGAAGGCAAGATATTCGTTGCTAAGAATGGATCCTTTCTAGAGAAGGAGTTTCTCTCGAAAGAAGTGAGTGGGAGGAAAGTAGAACTTGATGAGGTAATTGTACCTACTCCCTTATTGGAAAGTAGTTCATCACAGAAATATGTTCCTGTGACTCCTACACCAATTAGTGAGGAAGCTAATGATCTTGATCATATAACTTCAGATCAAGTTACTACCGAACCTCGTAGGTCAACCAGAGTGAGATCCGTGATGACCCACAAGTATAGGGGATCTATCGTAGTCCTTTCGATAAGTAAGAGTGTCTAACCCAACGAGGAGCAGAAGGAAATGATAAGCGGTTTCAGCAAGGTATTCTCTGCAAGCATTGAAATTATAGGTAACAGATAGTTTTGTGATAAGATAATTGGTAACGAGCCAACAAGTAACAAAAGTAAGTAAAGTGCAGCAAGGTGGCCCAATCCTTTTTGTAGCAAAGGACAAGCCCGGACAAACTCTTATATAGAGAAAAGTGCTCCCGAGGACACATGGGAATTATCGTCAAGCTAGTTTTCATCACGTTTATATGATTCACGTTCGGTACTTTGATAATTTGGTATGTGGGTGGACCGGTGCTTGGGTACTGCTTACTTGGAAAAGCATCCCACTTATGATTAACCTCTATTGCAAGCATCCACAACTACAACAAAAGTATTAAGGTAAACCTAACCATAGCATGAAACATATGGATCCAAATCAGCCCCTTACGAAGCAACGCATAAACTAGGGTTTAAGCTTCTGTCACTCTAGCAACCCATCATCTACTTATTACTTCCCAATGCCTTCCTCTAGGCCCAAATAATGGTGAAGTGTCATGTAGTCGACGTTCACATAACACCACTAGAGGAGAGACAACATACATTCTCATCAAAATATCGAACGAATACCAAATTCACATGACTACTAATAGCAAGACTTCTCCCATGTCCTCAGGAACAAACGTAACTACTCACAAAGCATATTCATGTTCATAATCAGAGGGGTATTAATATGCATATAAGGATCTGAACATATGATCTTCACCAAATAAACCAACTAGCATCAACTACAAGGAGTAATCAACACTACTAGCAACCCACAGGTACCAATCCCGGACTTGGAGACAAGAATTGGATACAAGAGATGAACTAGGGTTGAGAGGAGATGGTGCTGGTGAAGATGTTGATGGAGATTGACCCCCTCCGATGAGAGGATCGTTGGTGATGACGATGGCGATGATTTCCCCCTCCCGGAGGGAAGTTTCCCCGGCAGAACAGCTCCACCGGAGCCCTAGATTGGTTCCGCCAAGGTTCCGCCTCGTGGGCGGAGTCTCGTCCCGAAAGCTGGCTTATGATTTTTCTCATCAAAAGACTCCATATAGCAGAAGATGGGCATCGGAGGGCCACCAGGGGGCCCACGAGGCAGGGGGCGCGCCCAGGGGTAGGGCGCGCCCCCCACCCTCGTGGGCAGGGTGTGCCCCCTGGAACTTCTTGCGCTCAGTATTTTTATATATTCTGAAAATGACTTCCGTGAAGTTTCAGGACTTTTGGAGCTGTGCAGAATAGGTCTCTAATATTTGCTCCTTTTCCAGCCCAGAATCCCAGCTGCCGGCATTCTCCCTCTTTATGTAAACCTTGTAAAATAAGAGAGAATAGGCATAAGTATTGTGACATAATGTGTAATAACAGCCCATAATGCAATAAATATCGATATAAAAGCATGATGCAAAATGGACGTATCAACTCCCCAAGCTTAGACCTCGCTTGTCCTCAAGCGAAAGCCGAAATCGAAAAATATGTCCACATGTTTAGAGATAGAGGTGTCGATAAAAATAAAATACGGACATGAGGGCATCATGATCATTCTTAGAACAACAACTTATATAATTCTTGTCATATGATCTCTTATGCTAGAGTAACAATTCAATCACAATTTCAAGTATGAATCATAAACTTCATTGAAAACTAACAAACTATAATCTCAGTCATTGAAGCAATTGCAATTTATCATAACATAGGAAAGAGTCAATATAAGAGCTTTTCAGCAAGTCCACATACTCAACTATCATATAGTCTTCCACAATTGCTAACACTCACGCAATACTTATGGGTATGGAGTTTTAATCGGACACAGAGAAAGATAGGGGCTTATAGTTTTGCCTCCCAACGTTTTACCTCAAGGGTAATGTCAACAATAATAGTTCATGAAAACTCACATCCAATTAGCCATATATACCAGGATCTTTCCAACATGTTGTGCTTGCCAAAAGATAAAATGTAAAAAGGAAGGTGAAGATCACCATGACTCTTATGTAAGGTAGGAGATAAAAGTAAAAGATAGGCCCTTCACAGAGGGAAGCAGAGGTTGTCATGCGCTTTTATGGTTGGATGCACAAAATCTTAATGCGAAAGAACGTCACTTTATATTGCCACTTGTGATATGGACCTTTATTATGCAGTCTGTCGCTTTTATTTCTTCCATATCACACGATCGTATAAAGCTTATTTTCTCCCACACTAATAAGTCATACATATTTAGAGAGCAATTTTTATTGCTTGCACCGATGACAACTTACTTGGAGGATCTTACTCAATCCATAGGTAGGTATGGTGGACTCTCATGGCAAAACTGGTTTAAGGGTGTTTGGAAGCACAAGTAGTATCTCTACTTGGTGCAAAGAATTTGGCTAGCATGAGGGGGAAAGGCAAGCTCAATCATGTTGGATGATCCATGACAATATAATTTATCTCAGATGTAAGAAAACATAACCCATTACGTTGTCTTCCTTGTCCAACGTCAACTCTTTAGCATGTCATATTTTAATGAGTGCTCACAATCATAAAAGATGTCCAAGATAGTATATTTATATGTGAAGACCTCTCTTTCTTTATTACTTCCTATTAATTGCAACGATGACCAAAACTATGTTTGTCAACTCTCAACAACTTTTATTCATCATACTCTTTCTATGTGAGCTCATTACTCTCCATAAGATCCATATGATCTCTTTTATTTCTTTTTATTTCTTTCTCTTTTATTTTATTCACTCAAGATCATGGCAAAATAATCAAGCCCTTGACTCAACACTAATCTTTATTATATATAGCTCACGGACTCGATTACATAGAAGGATCATAAAGCAAAACTCACAACTAGATCATACTAAACTTTATTCTACTAGATCAAGATATATCAAAAGGATCGAACTAAGAAAAGTAAAGATAAAAGTGATGGTGATACGATACCGGGGCACTCCCCCAAGCTTGGCAGTTGCCAAGGGGAGTGCCCATACCAGATACTCAGTTCTTCTTTGTTGGTAAAGAAGGTGGAGTGTTGATGATGGATAGTCGCACATCGAGCGTAGGAGGTCTCCAACTTGCGGATAATGCCCTTGAGTGCGATGATATGCTCCTTCAACAAAATATTTTCACATGTGAGATACTTGTTTTGTATACGAGCTAACTCAATCATCTTGAAAGCTTCGATCTCAGTTGGGGTAAGAAGATTGTGATCAAGTTGAAGGATGTCTTCTGTTGCCGGAACTTGGTCCTCCGTGGCCTTCTTGATCCCTTCATCCTTGTTGATCTCCATGGGTTCTTCTCTCTTCAGCTCTATCTTCATTAGCCAAGCATCGTTGCCCTCATTGTTGGAGGAGGAGGGAGACGACATGATGCTTGGCTTTGACAACCCTGGTAGAAAACAGCTCGAAACAAGAATAGGAGATTTTTGCGTGATACGGTGTCAAAACCTCCGGGAGATTATATAATGAATTTTTACCGACCAAAATACATAACATGTAAGAAAACGGAGTCCGGAGAGCACACGAGCTGCCCACGAGGTAGGGGGCGCGCCCTCCACCCTCGTGGAGCCCTCATGTCCTTCCCGGACTGCTTCTTATTTTTCTATTTTTCTAAATATTCCAAAACGGAAGAAAATTGCCATTAGAACTGTTTTGGAGTCGGTTTACTTAACGTACCACATACCTATTCCTTTTTGGAGTCTGAAACGTTCCGGAAAGTGTCCCTTATGTATTCCTCCGGGGTCATAGTTTCAATAACATTGGTTTCAACATTTATAGGATTACCTGAGATATAATGTTTAATTCTTTGACCGTTCACCACCTTCAGATTTCCCTTTGAAGTTGTTGATTTTTATGGCACCAGAACGATAGACCTCCTCGATAACGTAAGGGCCTTCCCATTTAGAGAGAAGTTTTCCTGCAAAAAATCTTAAACGAGAGTTGTATAGCAATACATAATCACCTACATTAAACTCACGCTTTTGTATTCTTTTGTCATGCCATCTTTTAACTTTTCTTTAAATAATTTGGCATTCTCGTAGGCTTGGGTTCTCCATTCATCAAGTGAGCTAATGTCAAATAACCTCTTCTCACCGGCAAGTTTGAAATCATAATTGAGCTCTTTAATAGCCCAATAAGCCTTATGTTCTAGTTCGAGAGGTAAGTGACATGCTTTTCCATAAACCATTTTATACGAGACATACCCATAGGATTTTTATATGCAGTTCTATAGGCCCATAATGCATCATCAAGTTTCTTGGACCAATTCTTTCTAGATCTATTAACAGTCTTTTGCAAAATTAATTTGATGTTCTCTATTTCTCAATTCTACTTGACCACTAGACTGTGGGTGATAAGGAGATGCCTTCTATGATTAACATCATATTTGCAAGCATTTTATGGAAAGCACCATGAATAAAATGTGAACCCACCATCAGTCATTAAATATCTAGGGACTCCAAACCTCGGAAAAATAACTTCTTTAAGCATCTTAATAGAGGTGTTATGATCAGCACTACTAGTTGGAATAGCTTCTACCCACTTAGTAACGTAATCAACAATAACTAAAATATGTGTGTATCCATTGGAGGCAGGAAAAGGTCCCATATAATCAAAGCCCCAAACATCAAATGGTTCAATTGAAGGAAATATGCCCTAGTGGCAATAATAAAGTTATTATTTATTTCCTTATATCATGATAAATTTTATTATTCATGCTAGAATTGTATTAACCGAAAACATAATACATGTTTGAATACATAGACAAACAGATTGTCCCTAGTATGCCTCTACTTGACTAGCTCGTTGATCAAAGATGGTTATGTTTCCTAGCCATAGACATGAGTTGTCATTTGATTAACGAGATCACATCATTAGGAGAATGATGTGATTGACTTGACCCATTCCGTTAGCTTAGCACTTGATCGTTTAGTATGTTGCTATTGCTTTCTTCATGACTTATACATGTTCCTATGACTATGAGATTATGCAACTCCCGTTTACCGGAGGAACACTTTGTGTGCTACCAAACGTCACAACATAACTGGGTGATTATAAATGTGCTCTACAGGTGTCTCTGAAGGTACTTGTTGAGTTGGCGTATTTCGAGATTAGGATTTGTCACTCCGATTGTCGGAGAGGTATCTCTGGGCCCTCTCGGTAATGCACATCACTATAAGCCTTGCAAGCAATGTGACTAATGAGTTAGTTGCGGGATGATGCATTACGGAACGAGTAAAGGGACTTGTCGGTAATGAGATTGAACTAGGTATTGAGATACCACGATCGAATCTCGGGCAAGTAACATACCGATGACAAAGGGAACAACGTATGTTGTTATGCGGTTTGACCGATAAAGATCTTCGTAGAATATGTAGGAGCCAATATGAGCATCCAGGTTCCGCTATTGGTTATTGACCGGAGACGTGTCTCGGTCATGTCTACATAGTTCTCGAACCCGTAGGGTCCGCACGCTTAAAGGTGACGATGACGGTTATATTATGAGTTTATGTGTTTTGATGTACCGAAGGAGTTCGGAGTCCCGGATGAGATCGGGGACATGACGAGGAGTCTCGAAATGGTCGAGACGTAAAGATCGATATATTGGACGACTATATTCGGACATCGGAAAGGTTCCGAGTGATTCGGGTATTTTCGGAGTACCGGGGAGTTACGGGAATTCGTATTGGGCCTTAATGGGCCATACGGAAAAGGAGAGAAAGGCCTCAAAGGGTGGCCGCACCCCTCCCCATGGGCTGGTCCGAATTGGACTAGGGAGGGGGCGCCCCCTTCCTTTCCTTCTCTTTTCCCTTCCCTTTCCTTCCCTCCTACTCCTACTACATGGAAGGGCTCTAGTTCTACTAGGAAAAGGGGAATCCTACTCCCGGTGGGAGTAGGACTCCCCTAGGGCACGCCATAGAGAGGGACCGGACCCTTCCCTCCTCCACTCCTTTATATACAGGGGCAGGGGGCACCCCAAAGACACAACAATTGATCTCTTGATCTCTTAGCCGTGTGCGGTGCCCCCCTCCACCATAATCCACCTCGATCATATCGTAGCGGTGCTTAGGCGAAGCCCTGCGTCGGTAGAACATCATCATCGTCACCACGCCGTCGTGCTGACGAAACTCTCCCTCAACACTCGGCTGGATCGGAGTTCGAGGGACGTCATCGAGTTGAACGTGTGCAGAACTCGGAGGTGCCGTGCGTTCGGTACTTGATCGGTCGGATCGTGAAGACGTACGACTACATCAACCGTGTTGTGCTAACGCTTCCGCTTTCGGTCTACGAGGGTACGTGGACAACACTCTCCCCTCTCGTTGCTATGCATCACCATGATCTTGCGTGTGCGTAGGAATTTTTTTGAAATCACTACATTCCCCAACATCAATAACAAGTGAATAATTCATAGGCATTTCTTGACGTCTACTAATATTACCAATTCTTTGACATTCATCACAAGATACAACAAACTTACGGGCATCCTTGAAGAGAGTAGGCCAATAAAAACCGATTGTAATACCTTATGTGCGGTTCTATCTCCAGCGTGGTGTCCTCCATAAGCTTCGGAGTGACACTTGCGTAGGACTGTGTTGGAAATATGCCCTAGAGGCAATAAAAATGGTTATTATTATATTTCTTTGTTCATGATAATTGTCTATTGTTCATGCTATAATTTTGTTATCCGGAAATCATAATACATGTGTGAATACATAGACCACAACACGTCCCTAGTGAGCCTCTAGTTGACTAGCTCGTTGATAAAAGGATAGTCATGGTTTCCTAACTATGGACATTGGATGTCATTGATAACGGGATCACATCATTAGGAGAATGATGTGATGGACAAGACCCAATCCTAAGCTTAGCTCAAAGATCGTGTAGTTCGTTTGATGTAGCTTTTCTTAATGTCAAGTATCATTTTCGAGACCATGAGATTGTGCAACTCCCGGATACCGTAGGAGTGCCTTGGGTGTGCCAAACGTCACAACATAACTGGGTGACTATAAAGGTACATTACAGGTATCTCCGAAAGTGTCTGTTGGGTTGGCACGAATCAAGACTGGGATTTGTCACTCCGTATGACGGAGAGGTATCTCTGGGCCCACTCGGTAATGCATCATCATAATGAGCTCAATGTGACCAAGTGGTTGATCACGGGATCATGCATTACGACACGAGTAAAGTGACTTGCCGGTAACGAGATTGAACTAGGTATTGGGATACCGACGATCGAGTCTCGGGCAAGTAACGTACCGATTGAGAAAGGGAATTGTATACGGATTGATTGAATCCTCGACATCGTGGTTCATCCGATGAGATCATCGTGGAGCTTGTGGGAGCCAACATGGGTATCCAGATCCCGCTGTTGGTTATTGACCGGAGAGGCGTCTCGGTCATGTCTGCATGTCTCCCGAACCCGTAGGGTCTACCCACTTATGGTTCGGTGACGCTAGGGTTGTAGAGATATTAGCATATGGTAACCCGAAAGTTGTTCGGAGTCCCGGATGAGATGCCAGCCGTCATGAGGAGTTCCGGAATGGTCCAGAGGTGAAGATTTGTATATAGGAAGTCAAGTTTCGGCCATCGGGAAAGTTTCGGGGGTAATCGGTATTGTACCGGGACCACCGGAAGGGTGCCGGGGGTCCATCGGGTGGGGCCACCTATCCCGGAGGGCCCCATGGGCTGAAGTGGGAAGGGAACCAGCCCCTAGTGGGCTGGTGCGCCCCCCTTGGGCCTCCCCCTGCGCCTAGGGTTGGAAACCCTAGGGGTGGGGGGCGCCACCCTTGCCTTGGGGGGCAAGGCACCCCCTTGGCCGCCGCCCCCCTAGGAGATTGGATCTCCTAGGGCCGGCGCCCCCCTAGGCACCCTATATATAGTGGGGGGAGGGAGGGCAGCCGCACCCAAGCCCCTGGCCTCTCCCTCTCCCTCCCGTGACACTCCTCCGTCTCCCTGCGCTTGGCGAAGCCCTGCCGAGATCACCGTTGCTTCCACCACCACGCCGTCGTGCTGCTGGATCTTCATCAACCTCTCCTTCCCCCTTGCTGGATCAAGTTGGAGGAGACGTCTTCCCAACCGTACGTGTGTTGAACGCGGAGGTGCCGTCCGTTCGGCACTTGGTCATCGGTGATTTGGATCACGTCAAGTACGACTCCATCAACCCCGTTCTCTTGAACGCTTCCGCGCGCGATCTACAAGGGTATGTAGATGCACTCCTCTCCCTCGTTGCTAGATGACTCCATAGATTGATCTTGGTGATGCGTAGAAAATTTTAAAATTCTGCTACGTTCCCCAACAGTGGCATCATGAGCTAGGTCTATGCGTAGTTTCTATGCACGAGTAGAACACATAGCAGTTGTGGGCGTCGATATTGTCAATTTACTTGCCGTTACTAGTCTTATCTTGATTCGGCGACATCGTGGGATGAAGCGGCCCGGACCGACCTTACACGTACGCTTACGTGAGACTGGTTCCACCGACTGACATGCACTAGTTGCATAAGGTGGCTAGCAGGTGTCTGTCTCTCCCACTTTAGTCGGATCGGATTCGATGAAAAGGGTCCTTATGAAGGGTAAATAGAAATTGGCATATCATGTTGCAGTTTTGGCGTAGGTAAGAAAGGTTCTTGCTAGAAACCTATAGCAGCCACGTAAAAACTTGCAACAACAATTAGAGGACGTCTAACTTGTTTTTGCAGCATGTGCCGTGTGATGTGATATGACCAAAAGGATGTGATGAATGATATATGTGATGTATGAGATTGATCATGTTCTTATAATAGGAATCACGACTTGCATGTCGATGAGTATGACAACTGGCAGGAGCCATAGGAGTTGTCTTAATTTATTTATGACCTGCGTGTTAACATAAACGTCATGTAATTACTTTACTTTATTGCTAAAGCGTTAGCCTAGTAGTAGAAGTAATAGATGACGAGACAACTTCAAGAAGACACGATGATGGAGATCATGGTGTCATGCCGGTGACAACGATGATCATGGAGCCCCGAAGATGGAGATCAAAAGGAGCAAATGATATTGGCCATATCATGTCACTATTTGATTGCATGTGATGTTTATCATGTTTTACATCTTATTTGCTTAGAACGACGGTAGCTTAAATAAGATG
>NW_024111865.1:0-17343 GCF_003073215.2 Triticum urartu | reverse complement strand
AAAAAATGGTAATGGTAAAGAGAGAATCGTTCATATTGACTAAGTTGACAAAGCCCTCCGTCCCCGTCAACTTGGTAGGCCCACAAGTCAGCCTCCCACTATGCTGGGTTCCAGCTGGCAGGGGGAATATTCATTTTTTTGTGCGTAATAAGGAGGCACTTCCTTGCGTGCGAAGATAGCTGGTGGGTCCGACATGTCAGCGGGGGGCACGTTATTTTCGCGAAATACAGAGGCCCTTCCGTGGGTCCCAGATGTCAGGTGGAGGAATCATTATTTTGCGCGTAATAAGGAGGCATTTCCTTGTGTGCGGCCGTGGACCCAGCTGTCAGCCTCTCCACGCACAGTCTACTTCGATGGTGTCGTTCGTTGACCAATGTTGACCACGCCGCGCCGAGCGCATCCAAGGTGGTGGACGACGGCGAGGCCCCGGACAGCAACGAGCGGAGATGGGAAGACGCGGGAGTAGAGTTGCAGACGGAGAGGTGTACGAGGGTTAACTGGTTCTAGTGCGGTGTGGTTTGGCAGTCGGTGAAGAAGAACAGGAGATGTGGAGGGGTGGAGGGATGTCCTGGCAAACAATGGATTAGAGCTTCATAGCGAAGCGTGCTAAGCAGAGCTGCTACCAACAGGAGGCGGGAGGTGGTCCCGGCGGCGCTGGAGGAAGAAGACGAGAGATTGAAGATGGATGCCAGTCGTTGGATGTAAATCCAACGGCTAACATTTGAGAATCATTTGTTGACTAAATTGACAGCGACTTGCGTTGGCTTCGACCTATTGGCCCACATTTCAGCCTCCAAAAATGTGGCACGTATTCAACCCATTTTTTCAGAATTTACAATCTTTTTTTTTGTGTGGTAGAATTTACAGTCAATTTGATCTTTTTTAGCTGGGCTGGGTGAACAAATAATGTAGTGTCCATGCGGCCCATTTATTTTATTTCCTAAAAAATTACAGGCCATTTGCACTTTCTTGAAATACACGGGCTGGGCTGATTCGAATTGTAATGTTGGGTTGGGCCAGCAATGTTATCAAAAAATAAAAAGGGGCTGAGCATTTTGTTATAAATATATTTAAATAATAAGTCATATTATTACATTCGTCCTTAAATCTTACCAAGCTTTTGTACACAATCACTAGGATTTTCGTGCCAAAACAATCCAGGATTTTATTTGTTAAGAAATTATTTTTATAAGTTAATAAGATGTGGGATATTGTTTTCTCACATATGTAAGTATCTGTTAAATATATGATGACAATAAAAATAATATATAATAACATATGAAATAATTTAAATATATATAATATAGTTAGAAGGGAAACATAAGTTGGACCTGGCGTTCCTATTCTTATATAGAAAAATAGAACAGACCTCTGCGTTTTCTTCAAAAAAATACATAAATTGGGCTGCCAAAAATAAAACCTCGGATGGGAGGTCCATAGGCCGGTCGATACATGACGGCCCTAAGAAAATACAAATAGGCCTATGGACCTCCCATCCGAGGTCGTGGGCTGCGCATGTTAAAAATGAAAGCCTAGACAGGGCAGCCCAAAACCACGTCCAACACTTGCCAAAACTTCGTCCCTCGTTTTCTCTGTATTTCGCGCACTCGACATTGTGTGGGCATTTTAGCTGTGCATCATATGAAGATGTTCTATGCATGAATGTTGATCAGCATGATGTTAACTGGCTGGTAGTTCCATTTTCGGCCATGAATAAAACTTCCAACATGATGTTAACCCTGTTTGAAAAGGCCATGTTAATATAAATGCGCTGCCTCTGAAAGTTGCAGTTTCTTATCTGAAACTGAACTTGCAGTTTCTTATCTAAGAATCACATTGTCTGCACTTTTATACTCCTATGAAACTACATTTTTTAAGTGCTAAAAATAGATCTCTAGAATTCATAAAATACTTCATATGCTCAATACTGCATAACTGAAATTCAAAAGACATTCATATCTGAAAGTACTCTCAAAATACACACCACAAAACACAATTCACAACCTACAAATACTGACAACCCTAAGCTCCTCCTGACAATTCACAACCTGCCCAACTATTGGGCTGGTGGGGCAGCCCCATCCTATTCCTCGGTGGCAAACAGCCGCCCCGTGAGACAATGTGAACGGCGAGGGTGTAACACCCCGGATATAACTTTCCCTATTTGTACTCCAACTCTTGCCGTTTCCGGTTAAGTTATATTTATTTCCTCGGGTTCGGGTTTTGTCTCCGTGTGTTGTTATCGTTGTCATGCATCTCATATCATGTCATCATGTGCATTGCATTTGCATACGTGCTCGTCTCAGGCATTCGAGCATTTTTCCCCGTTGTCCGTTTTGCATTCCGGCGCTTCGTTCTCCTCCGGTGGTCATTTCTAGCCTTCTTTCGTGTGTGGGGATTAAACATTTCCGGATTGGACCGAGACTTGCCAAGCGGCCTTGGTTTACTACCGGTAGACCGCCTGTCAAGTTTCGTATCATTTGGACTTCATTTGATACTCCAACGGTTAACCGAGGGACCGAAAAGGCCTCGTGTGTGTTGTAGCCCAACACCCCTCCAATTTGGGCCAAAACCCACCTAACTCTGCTCCATCATCTAGATCGTTCGACCACGATCGCGTGGCCGAAAACCGCACCACATTTGGACTCTCCTAGCTCCCTCTATGCCTATATATAGACCCCCTCCTTCAAATTCGCGGTTCCACTCTTCCCCCTAACCCTAGATCCATCCACCGACACCGCCGGACGTGTCCGGGACGGACCGGACGCGTCCACTCCACCGAGCCCAGCCTCTCCCGCGCCGCCACGTGGCCACAGCCGCCGTCCCCGCCGCCGCGGCCCGCCAGACCCAGGGAGGGCCCCCGCGGCCCGAGCCGCCGCGCCGCCACCTCCCGGCCCGCGCGCCGCCGCCTCGCCCGGCCCCGGCCCGGCCTATCCTCTCCACTCCGGCGACGTCGGTGACGAACTCCGGCGTGAACAGTGCGCGCCGACCCCGCCTCGGATTCCGCGCCGGTCAAACCCTAGATCTGGGATTGTTTTCTTACTAAGTCCCTGATATTCTCAGTCCATATGCACATGTTCGTAGCCCCGTAACTTTGCATCGATAAGCTTCCGATTTGATGCATATATCATATCAAAATGTTCATCTCAGAGAGTACATCATTTCATTCCATTGCATCATTTTCATTTGAGCTCATCTTGATGCCCGAAATGCTGTTAGAAGAGGGCTACTTGAGTTAATTGTCAGATCTGCTACTCCGTTTAGCACTTTTGTCATTTTTGCCATGATTAATGTGTGCATGCTATGCCCATGAGTTCTACATATGTTTTGTTAAGGGTTTTGCCATCTTTCCAGAGGTGCAACCCATGTATTTTTGTGATGTGTGTAGTGACTTGTGCAAGCTTGCAAAGTGGTGCACTTGATAATTCTGTTTTCAGGGACTTAGTGATTTCACTAAGTCCTGGAGCTGTTTATCTCATGATGCCATATGTTCTTGTTGTTTCCTAGTGATCCGTGCCTCTTTTGAGGATGATCAGTAGGATGTTTTGTTAATATTGTAGTGATCTATCCATCCATGTCTTTGTTTGCATTTATGGAGCACCCTAGCTTGAGTCAATCGAGCTCTACTTTTGCTACTTTCGTGAATCTGGGCAGATTGTCAACTTGTTTGCAATTTTGCCGATGTTGTGTAGTTGATCCGTGCTTGCTATGCCATGTCAGAGCTTGCATTTTCTGCCTTCTTGATGGGTTGTATGCTTGTATGGCCATGACTTTGCACTGTAGTGAGTGCATCGAGCTCGTAACATGCCTACTTGGTATATTTCAGCATGTGCCAGTTTTCACCAAGTCTGAAAACTGATTATGTTTTTGCTATCTTCACGTGCTTGCAATTGTATTTTCTGATCCCTTTTGGCTCAAGGTCACTAAGGGACTTTTGTTAAGCTCTTTGAGTAGCTCCATGCCATGCTTTACTTTGCCATGTTCAGGTCCTGTAGCATGTAGTTTTCATGCTCCAAAGAGGCTACCTGATCTGAAATTCAGACAAGTGTTAATTTCACTAAGTCTGAGATCTGTTTGTCATATGCATTTTTGCCATGCTTGTTTGAACCTGTTAATGGATGAATTGGCCGTAGCTCAGTGCTAGATTTTTGTTAAGCATCTTGTGTGCATCCCTGCCATGTATTTTGTTGTCATGTTTGGGTGCTGTAGCATGTTCATCTCATTGCATTTAGATGCCTACTTGCTGTAAATCGCAGACCGGTGTCATTTTTGAATCGTTGCCATTTCCAAACCGTAACTCCGATTCCGGCGTTCTTTATATCGTTTTCAAGCGATTTCATATCATCTTTCCAGTGGATCACTGGGATTTCCAAGTTGAGGCCAGGTTCATGCATTTCCTGTCATATCTTGCGTTTTGCATCCCGCATCGCATCCCGCATAGCATATCATCATTGCATCATATCGCTTGATCCTTGCACATGGTTGATTGTGTCCTTGTTGCTTGTTTGTCTTGTTTGAGTAGAGCCGGGAGACGAGTTCGCTAACGAGGAGCCCGTTGAGTTTGCTTTTGAGGATCCAGTCAACTCTGACAACTGTGCAGGCAAGATGATCATACCCTCGAAATCACTACTATCTTTGCTATGCTAGTTTGCTCGCTCTTTTGCTATGCCAATGCTACGATGCCTACCACTTGCTTGCAAGCCTCCCATTTTGCCATGTCAAACCTCTAACCCACCTTGTCCTAGCAAACCGTTGATTGGCTATGTTACCGCTTTGCTTAGCCCCTCTTATAGCGTTGCTAGTTGCAGGTGAAGATTGAAGGCCGTTCCTTGTTGGAACATTTATTTACTTGTTGGGATATCATTATATTGCTATGTTATCTTAATGCATCTATATACTTGGTAAAGGGTGGAAGGCTCGGCCTCTCGCCTAGTGTTTTGTTCCACTCTTGCCGCCCTAGTTTCCGTCATATCGGTGTTATGTTCCCGGATTTTGCGTTCCTTACGCGGTTGGGTTATAATGGGAACCCCTTGATATTTCGCCTTGATTAAAGCTTTTCCAGCAATGCCCAACCTTGGTTTTACCATTTGCCACCTAGCCTTTTCTTTCCCTTGGGTTCTGCAGACTCAAGGGTCATCTTATTTTAACCCCCCGGGCCAGTGCTCCTCTGAGTGTTGGTCCACCTGTCAGCTACCGGTGGCCACCAGGGGCAACTCTGGGCTGGCCTACCCGTACCTAGGACAATCTGAGTGTGCCCTGAGAAAGAGATATGTGCAGCTCTATCGGGATTGTCGGCACATTCGGGCGGTGTTGCTGGTCTTGTTTTAACCTGTCGAAGTGTCTTGGAAGTACCGAGATACCGAGTCTGATCGGAACGTCTTGGGAGGAGGTCTATTCCTTCGTTGACCGTGAGAGCTTGTCATGGGCTAAGTTGGGACTCCCCTGCAGGGATTTGAACTTTCGAAAGCCGTGCCCGCGGTTATGGGCAGATGGGAATTTGTTAATGTCCGGTTGTAGATAACTTGAACCTTAACTTAATTAAAATGAATCAACTGAGTGTGTTACCGTGATGGCCTCTTCTCGGCGGAGTCCGGGAAGTGGACACGGTGTTGGAGTAATGTTTGCGCAGGTTTCTCTAGTTTCTCGCTCGCGCTTTGCCTCCTCTTCTCGCTCTCTTTTGCGAATAAGTTAGCCACCATATTTGCTAGTCGCTTGCTGCAGCTCCACCTATATTTACCTTGCCTTACCTATAAGCTTAAATAGTCTTGATCGCGAGGGTGCGAGATTGCTGAGTCCCTGTGGCTCACAGATTACTATTACACCAGATGCAGGGCCTGATGATTCCGCTCCAGGAGACGCGTACGAGCTCAAGTGGGAGTTCGACGAAGACTCTCAACGTTACTATGTTTCCTTTCCCGATGATCAGTAGTGGTGCCCAGTTGGGGGTGAACGGGACCGTTGTCGCATGTTGGGTTCTCTTTTATTTTGGCGCCGTAGTCGGGCCATGAGTGTTTGGATGATGTAATGTTATTTATGTACTTGATTGACGTGGCGAGTGTAAGCCAACTATGTTATCTCCCCTTTATTATTTATATTACATGGGATGTTGTGAAGATTGCCTAACTTGCGACATATGCCTTCAATGCGATTATGCCTCTAAGTCGTGCCTCGACACGTGGGAGATATAGTCGCATCGAGGGTGTTACAAGTTGGTAATCAGAGCCTTCCCCGACCTTAGGAGCCCCATTGCTTGATCGTTTTTAGCGGCCGAGTTGTGTCTAGAAAAAATGTTTTGAGTCATTTAGGAATTATATATCGGAGAGTTTAGGAATTCTTTTTACTTCCCAGTCTCCTCATCGCTCTGGTAAGGCATCCTGACGTAGAGTTTTGACTCTTCTCTTCTCAAATTTCACTAAAAAAATTTAGGATCACGCGGGTATCTTGGAATCGTTCCGATGGTTTTATGATGAGAACATTGTCTTGGTGCCTCCTATCAGGGGTTTAGTGGAAGTGTCCCGGGGAGTTGAGCTCTGAGGTGTTGTCATCATAATTTTATCGTTGCAGTTCTGGAATACCTGAGTCTAGTACGCCGACATCGAAAATCTCTTTTATGCAGTTCGTTGGTGAGATAACCTCGACGCCACCCAGTACTGGGGCGGGAGTTCGGGAGTATCGCCATAACTTGTATAACGGATGCTTTTCGAAGGTTGAGGTAGATGGTTTCCGAAGGTTTCTTGGTTATGTGTTGAAGGATGGATACAGCTGGATGTAGGATTTGCTAGTTTGGGTGAGATATTATGCTTCCCCTGTATCCCCAACACCTGATTGCATAACCGGAAAGGTTCGGGAGTTTCATAGGTGGGAATTCTAGTAGCTCTAGTTCTTCTTCCACGGATATTGGTTTGAGATTGGGATTTCTTACCGATTATTCGTTCTTGATCCGTACCTTGTTGATTTATTTCTCTACCTTAATTCTACGTGGCTTCTCAATTTATGGATATGTGACCATTTCAAGAGGAATGCATTCGTTCATTTTGTTCGGATGTGAAGACTATATGTTGCAATTTTCATTCCGTTGGATTCAGCTTCATTATTTGTCTGTCAATGTGCTAATGGTGGTCAACCTCTTCAGGATGGCTCCTCCAACGCGCACGACTCCGAATCCTGATCCGCCACCACCTCCACCTCCTCCAGAGGCATGGCAAGCTGTGATGGCCGCAACCAATGCAAACACACAGCTGATCATGCAAATTCTTCAAGAGCGCAATCAAGGCAACCAAGGGAATCAAGGCAGCAATCAGAATCACTTTGCTACACTCAACCAGTTCCTTGCTAACGGGCCAAAGACTTTCAGCAATTGTGTTGAGGCAACCGATGCTGACGATTGGCTTGTGGATCTGTGTAAGCATTTCGAGTGCAGTAACGTCAGGCCTGAGGACTTTGTCAAGTTCGCTTCCTTCCAACTCAAAGATCAAGCTGCAGAATGGTTCCAGCAAGTACAAGGATTCCAGAGGTGGACGTGTTATCACTTGGGATGATTTCCGTCGAGATTTCCGAGCTCATCATATTCCCCAGAGCGTGGTTGAAAGCAAGCGTGAGGAATTCCGCAATCTGAAGCAAGGCTCTTTGTCTGTCTATGACTACAACAAGTTGTTCCAGAAGCTCGCCCGCTTTGCCAAGCAGGACGTCCCTGATGAGAAGAGCATGATATACCAGTTCAGGGGTGGTCTCAGAGAAGAAATCCAGCTAGCTCTTGTTCTCTTCGAGCCCTTGAGATACGATGAGTTCTACAACATGGCACTGAAGCAAGAGGCTGCTCAGTTGAGGTGTGATGCTTCCAAGAAGCGAGTCAGAGATGTTACTCCTTCTTCCTCTACTCAAGTGGCCAAGCAGCAGAAGTATTGGCTTCCTCCTCCTCCGTTCCGTCAGCCGTATCAGCAGAAGAGCAAAGGTGGCAGTGGTTCTTCCCACCCACCCAACCCTGGCTTTCAGAACAAGACTTCGTCTCAAGCTCCAAGATCGAGTGCTCCGTATCACCGTCCGCTTTCAGAGGTCACGTGCAACAAGTGCCAACAGAAGGGTCACTATGCCAACAAGTGTTTCAACCAGAGGCGTCTTCCTCCTCCTCCTCCTGTCAGATCGGCAAGTACAGCTGTGGTCAAGCATAACCCCAAGTCCGCCAAGGTCAACTTGCTGAATGCAGCTCAGGCAGAGGACTCACCAGATGTGATCATGGGTAACCTTCCTGTTAATGATATTCCTGCAAAAGTTCTTTTTGACACTGGTGCATCGCATTGCTTCATCTCGAGACCGTTTACAAATAGGCATGATTTGGTTTCGCAAGTTTTGCCTAGTCCTTTAGCAGTTGTCTCTCCCGGTAAGCGCATGCAGGCTAACTCCATCGTTCCGGATGTTTCTATCACTTTGGGTGACTACAAGTTCTTGGCTTCTCCAACGGTTCTCGGTGACTCGGATATTGATCTTATTCTCGGATGGATTGGCTTTCTAAGCACAAGGCTCAGCTTGATTGTGCAGCCAGGCAGATTCAATTGACTCATTCGTCTGAGGATGTAATTGTCTTTGCCGCTCGGGATAATACATCCGTCTGTTTTCTCTCAATGAGAAGGGTGAATTGGATGCCATCTCTCAAATTCCAGTCGTTTGCGAATATCAAGACGTCTTTCCAGAAGAGCTTCCCAAGAATGCCTCCGCACCGGCCAGTTGAATTCGTTATTGATCTTGAGCCTGGCACGGAACCTGTGTGCAAACGTCCTTACAAGCTCGGACCTGAAGAGTTGAAGGAGCTGAAGAAGCAACTCGATATTCAAGAGAAATGGGTCTCATCCGGCCTAGTTCTTCTCCGTGGGGTTGTGGTGTTCTTTTTGTGAAGAAGGATGGAACGGACCGACTTTGTGTTGATTACCGTCCAGTGAACAAGAAGACCATCAAGAACAAATACCCACTTCCCAACATCAATGAGCTGTTCGAACAACTCAAAGGTGCCCAAGTATTCTCCAAGCTTGATCTCCGTATGGGTTATCATCAGATTCGAATCCGTGAGCAAGATATTCCCAAGACGGCTTTCAGGACAAGCTTTGGTTCATATGAATACACTGTCATGTCTTTTGGCCTCGTCAACGCTCCTCCGACGTTCTCTCGCATGATGAACTTCATCTTCAACGCCTACACCAATGACTTCGTTTTGGTCTATCTCGACGACATTCTGGTTTTCTCGAAGAACAAGGAAGATCATGCCAAGCACTTGCGTTTGGTTCTTGATAAGCTCAGAGAACATCAGTTCTACGCCAAGTTCTCCAAGTGTGAATTTTGGCTCGATGAGGTTCTTTATCTTGGTCATATCATCTCTGCCAAGGGCATTGCCGTGAATCCTGAGAAGGTGTCTGCAATTGTGAATTGGGAACCTCCTCAGAACGTGAAGCAACTCCGTAGCTTCCTCGGTCTCGCAAGCTATTGCCGAAGATTCGTTGAAAACTTTTCTAAGATCGCGAAGCTCTCTCTAAATCTTCTTCAGAAGCACGTCAAGTACGTTTGGTCTCGGAGTGTGATATTGCTTTCAACACTTTGAAAGAGAAATTGATCACTGCTCCAGTTCTGACTCCGCCTGATGAATCCAAGCCGTACGAGGTCTTTTGTGATGCCTCTCTCCAAGGTCTTGGCGCAGTATTGATGCAAGAGAAGAAAGTTGTTGCTTATACATCTCGCCAGTTGAAGCCTAATGAGAAGAACTACCCCACTCATGATCTCGAGTTGGCGGCAGTTGTGCATGCTCTTTTGACTTGGAGACATCTCTTATTGGGAAGAAAAGTGGACATTTTCACTGATCACAAGAGTCTCAAGTACATCTTCACTCAGCCTAATCTCAACCTCAGGCAAACTCGATGGGTCGAAATGATTCAAGAGTATAATCCGAGTATCGAGTATACTCCAGGCAAGGCCAATGTGATTGCTGACGCATTGAGCAGGAAGGCTTATTGCAACAGTCTGATTCTCAAGCCTTATCAACCCGAGCTTTGTGAAGCTTTCCGCAACTTAATCTGCAAGTTGTTCCTCAAGGTTTCCTCGCCAACCTTCAAGTCTCTCCTACCTTGGAAGACCAGATTCGCCAAGCCCAGCTTCTTGATGCTATGGTGAAAAAGGTGAAGATTGGGATTGCCAAGAGTCAACCCAAGTACAAGTGCTACCGCCTTGATGACAAGGACACTCTCTTCTTCGAGGATCGTATTGTTGTACCCAAAGGTGAACTTCGTAAAGTGATCATGAACGAGGCTCACAATTCTCTCCTCTCCATCCACCCTGGGAGCACGAAGATGTATCAGGACCTCAAGCAAGCTTATTGGTGGACTCGAATGAAGCGCGAGATCGCTCAATTCGTGAATGAATGTGATGTCTGCAGAAGAGTGAAGGCAGAACACCAAAGGCCAGCAGGTCTCCTCCAACCTCTTGCCATTCCAGAATGGAAGTTTGACCACATTGAAATGGACTTCGTGACTGGGTTTCCAAAGTCCAAGCGTGGCAATGATGCTATATTCGTTGTCATCGACAAACTCACCAAAGTGGCTCACTTTCTGCCTATCAAAGAGTCGATCACTGCAGCTCAATTGGCGGAACTCTATACCTCTCGAATTGTCTCTCTGCACGGTATTCCACAAGTGATCTCTTCAGACCGTGGCAGCATCTTTACCTCGAAGTTTTGGGATTCTTTTCAGAAGGCCATGGGCACCAACATCCGCTTCAGCACAGCTTTCCATCCTCAAACTAGCGGTCAAGTCGAGCGTGTCAACCAGATTCTTGAAGATATGCTCAGGGCTTGTGTGATCTCCTTCGGCATGAAGTGGGAGGATTGTCTTCCTTATGCTGAATTCTCCTACAACAACAGTTTTCAAGCAAGTTCGGGCAAGGCCCCATTTGAAATTCTGTATGGCAGGAAGTGCCGTACCCCTCTCAACTGGTCTGAAACCGGTGAACGTCAGCTTTTGGGTAATGACTTAATCACAGAGGCAGAAGAAATGTGCAAAGTCATTCATGATAACCTCAAAGCAGCCCAATCCCGCCAGAAGAGCTACTATGATAGTAAGCACCGTGATTTGGCTTTCGAGATCGGAGATCATGTTTACCTCGCGTCTCTCCTATGAAAGGTACTCGTCGCTTCGGTATCAAAGGGAAGCTTGCCCCTAGATACGTGGGACCTTTCAAGATTGTCAGCAAGAGAGGCGACCTCGCCTATCAACTCGAGCTTCCTTCAAACTTTGCAAATGTTCATGACGTGTTCCATGTCTCTCAGCTTCGAAAGTGCTTCAAGACTCCTGACCGCACCGTCAACTTCGAGGACATTGAGCTCCAAGAAGATCTCTCTTATCGTGAGCACCCAGTTGCTATTCTTGAAGAGACTGAACGCAAGACTCGCAACAAGTCAATCAAATTTCTCAAAGTCAAGTGGTCACACCATTCCGACCGTGAAGCTACCTGGGAACGCGAGGATCACCTCCGTTCTGAGTACCCGGAGTTCTTTCAGTCCTAGATCTCGGGACGAGATCCTTTCGTAGTGGTGGAGTGTTTGTAACTCCCTAACTCTTTTACCGTTTCCGCGTTAAGTTATATTTATTTCTCGGGTTCGGGTTTGTCTCCATGTGTTGTTATCGTTGTCATGCATCTCATATCATGTCATCATGTGCATTGCATTTGCATACGTGTTCGTCTCATGCATTCGAGCATTTCCCCGTTGTCCGTTTTGCATTCCGGCGCTTCGTTCTCCTCCGTGGTCATTTCTAGCTTTCTTTCGTGTGTGGGGATTTAAACATTTCTGGATTGGACTGAGACTTGTGCCAAGCGGCCTTGGTTTACTACCGGTAGACCGCCTGTCAAGTTTCGTATCATTTGACTTCGTTTGATACTCCAACGGTTAACCGAGGGACCGAAAAGGTCTCGTGTGTGTTGCAGCCCAACACCCCTCCAATTTGGCCAAAAACCCACCTAACCCTGCTCAGTCATCTAGAGCGTTCGATCACGATCGCGTGGCCGAAAACCGCACCTCATTTGGACTCTCCTAGCTCCTCCTATGCCTATTTAAACACCCCCCCGATTTTCGGATCTCCTCCTTCCCCCGAAACCCTAAATCATCTCCTCCGCCGCCGCCGGACGTGTCCGGGACGGACCGGACGCGTCCGCTCCGCCGTGCCCAGCCTCTCCCGCGCCGCCACGTGGCCACAGCCGCCGTCCCCGCCGCCGCGGCCCGCCAGGCCCAGGGAGGGCCCCCGCGGCCCGAGCCGCGCGCCGCCACCTCCCGGCCCGCGGCCGCCGCCTCGCCCGCCGCTCGGCCGCCGCCGCCACCGCCGGCCCCGGCCCGGCCTCTCCTCTCCACTCCGGCGACGTCGGCGACGAACTCCGGCGTGAACAGTGCGCGCCGGCCCCGCCTCGGATTCCGCGCCGGTCAAACCCTAGATCTGGGGTTGTTTTTTTTACTAAGTCCCTGATATTCAGTCCATATGCACATGTTCGTAGCCCCGTAACTTTGCATCCGTAGCTCCGATTCATGCATATAGCATATCAAAATGTTCATCTCAGAGAGTACATCATTTCATTCCATTGCATCATTTTCATTCGAGTTCATCTTGATTCCCTAAATGCTGTTAGAAGAGGGCTACTTGAGTTAATTGTCAGATCAGCTGCTCCGTTTAGGTTTTGGTCATTTTTGCCATGATTAATGTGTGCATGATATGCCCTGTTGCTCTACATATGTTTTGTTAAGGGTTTTGTCATCTTTCCAGAGGTGCAACCCATGTATTTTTGTGATGTGTGTGGTGAATAGTGCAAGCTTGCAAAGTGGTGCACTTGCTAATTCTGTTTTCAGGGACTTAGTATTTTCACTAAGTCCTCGATTTGTTTATCTCATGATGCCATATATTCATGTTGTTTCCTAGTGATCCGTGCCTCTTTTGAGGATGATCAGTAAGGATGTTTTGATAGTGTTGTAGTGCTCTATCTATCCATGTCTTTGTTTGCATTTATGGAGTACCCTACCTTGAGTCAATCGAGCTCTACTTTTGCTACTTTGTGAATCTGGGCAGATTGTCAACTTGTTTGCAATTTTGCCGATGATGTTGTAGTTGATCCGTGCATGCTATGCCATTGTTCTTGCCATGTCTAGCTTGCATTTTGTGCCTTCTTGATGGGTGTATGCTTATCTTGTCATGACTTGCTCTGTAGTGAGTGCATCGAGCTCGTAAACATGCCTACTTGGGTTATATTTCAGCATGTGCCAGTTTTCACTAAGTCTGAAAACTGATTATGTTTTTGCTATGTTCACATGCTTGCAATTGTATTTTCTGATCCCTTTTGGCTCAAGGTCACTAAGGGACTTTTGTTAAGCTCTTTGAGTAGCTCCATGCCATGCTTTACTTTGCCATGTTTCAGGTCCTGTGCATGTAGTTTTTTGTCATGTTTGGGTGCTGTAGCATGTTCATCTCATTGCATTTAGATGCCTACTTGCTGTAAATCGCAGACCGGTGTCATTTTTGAATCGCTTGCCATTTCCAAACCGTAACTCCGATTCCGGCGTTCTTTATATCGTTTTCAAGCGATTTCATCTCATATTTCTAGTAGTGGGCACTTGGATTTCCAAGTTGAGGCCAGGTTCATGTATTTCCTGTCATATCTTGCATTTTGCATCCCGCATCGCATTCCGCATAGCATACCATCTTTGCATTGCGTTGTTTGAGTTTGCACGTGGTTGATTGTATCCTTGTTGCTTGTTTGTCTTGTTTGAGTAGAGCCGGGAGACGAGTTCGCTAATGAGGAGCCCGTTGAGTTTGCTTTTGAGGATCCAGTCAACTCTGACAACTGTGCAGGCAAGATGATCATACCCTCGAAATCACTACTATCTTTGCTATGCTAGTTTGCTCGCTCTTTTGCTATGCCAATGCTACGATGCCTACCACTTGCTTGCAAGCCTCCCATTTTGCCATGTCAAACCTCTAACCCACCTTGTCCTAGCAAACCGTTGATTGGCTATGTTACCGCTTTGCTCAGCCCCTCTTATAGCGTTGCTAGTTGCAGGTGAAGATTGGAGGCCGTTCCTTGTTGGAACATTTTATTTACTTGTTGGGATATCATTATATTGCTATGTTATCTTAATGCATCTATATACTTGGTAAATGGTGGAAGGCTCGGCCTCTCGCCTAGTGTTTTGTTCCACTCTTGCCGCCCTAGTTTCCGTCATATCGGTGTTATGTTCCCGGATTTTGCGTTCCTTACGCGGTTGGGTTATAATGGGAACCCCTTGATAGTTCGCCTTGATTAAAGCTTTTCCAGCAATGCCCAACCTTGGTTTTACCATTTCCACCTAGCCTTTTCTTTCCCTTGGGTTCTGCATACTCAAGGGTCATCATTATTTTAACTGTTGGAAATATGCCTAGAGGCAATAATAAAAGCATTATTATATATTTCCTTGTCATTGATAATTGTCTTTATTCATGCTATAATTGTGTTATCCGGAAATCGTAATACATGTGTGGAATAACAGACACCAACATGTCCTAAGTAAGCCTCTAGTTGACTAGCTCGTTGATCAACAGATAGTCATGGTTTCCTTGACTATGGACATTGGATGTCATTTGATTAACGAGATTCACATCATTTAGGAGAATGATGTTTTGGACAAGACCCAATCCTAAACATAGCCACAAGATCGTATAGTTTCGTTTGCTAGAGTTTTTCCAATGTCCAAAGTATCTTTTCCTTAGACCATGAGATCGTGTAACTCCCGGATGCCGTTAGGACCTGCTTTGGGTATACCAAACATCACAACGTAACTGGGTGACTATAAGGTAGACTACGGGTATCTCCGAAAGTGTCTGTTGGGTTGACATGGATCAGACTGGGATTTGTCACTCCGTATGACGGAGAGGTATCACTAGGCCCACTCGGTTAATGCATCATCATAATGGAGCTCAAAGTGACCAAGTGTCTGGTTCACGGGATCATGCATTACGGTACGAGTAAAGTGACTTGCCCGGTAACGAGATATTGAACGAGGTATTGGGATACGACGATCGAAATCTCGGGCAAGTAACATATCGATTGACAAAGGGAATTGCTCGGGGGGTTGATTTGAATCCTCGACATCGTGGTTCATCCGATGAGATCATCGTGGAGCATGTGGGAGCCAAACATGGGTATCCAGATCCGCTGTTGGTTATTGACCGGAGAGTCGTCTCGGTCATGTCTGCATGTCTCCCGAACCCGTAGGGTCTACACACTTAAGGTTCGGTGACGCTAGGGTTGTAGGGATATGTATATGTAGTAACTCGAATGTTGTTCGGAGTCCCGGATGAGATCCCGGACGTCACGAGGAGTTCCGGAATGGTCCGGAGGTAAAGAATTATATATAGGAAGTGCTATTTCGAGCATCGGACAAGTTTCGGGGTCACCGGTATTGTACCGGGACCACCGGAAGGGTCCCGGGGGTCCACCGGTGGGGCCACCTATCCCGGGGGGCCCCATGGGCTGAAGTGGGAGGGAACCCAGCCCAAAGTGGGCTGGGGCGCCACCCCCCAAGGGCCCATGCGCCTAGGGTTGGGGGGGAACCCTAGAGGGGGCGCCCCCTTGCTTGGGGGGCAAGCCCCCCACCCTTGGCCGCCGCCCCCCCTAGTAGATTCCATCTACTAGGGCCGGCGCCCCCCCTTGGCACCCCTATATATAGTGAGGGAGAGGAGGGACTTCATACCCAGCCCCTGGCGCCTCCCTCTCTCCCCGTTACGTCTCTCTCTCGTAGTATAGGCGAAGCCCTGCTACTGTGACGCCCTGCATCCACCACCACGCCGTCGTGCTGCTGGATCTTCGTCAACCTCTCCTTCCCCCTTGCTGGATCAAGAAGGAGGAGACGTCTCCCGTCCCGTACGTGTGTTGAACGCGGAGGTGCCGTCCGTTCGGCGCTTGGTCATCGGTGATTTGGATCACGTCGTGTACGACTACATCATCACCGTTCTTTGAACGCTTCCGCACGCGATCTACAAAGGTATGTAGATGCATCCGATGGCTCGTTGCTAGATGAACTCCTAGATGGATCTTGGTGAAACGAGTAGGAAATTTTTGTTTTCTGCAACGTTCCCCAACAGTGGCATCATGAGCTAGGTCTATGCGTAGTTCTTCTTGCGCGAGTAGAACACAATTTGTTGTGGGCGTAGATTTGTCAACTTTCTTGCCGCTACTAGTCTTATCTTGCTTCAGCGGTATTGTGGGATGAAGCGGCCCGGACCAACCTTACACGTACGCTTACGTGAGACCGGTTCCACTGACTAACATGCACTAGTTGCATAAAGTGGCTGGCGGGTGTCTGTCTCTCTCACTTTAGTTGGAGCGGATTCGATGGAAAAGGGTCCTTATGAAGGGTAAATAGAAGTTGACAAATCACGTTGTGGCTTTAACATAGGTAAGAAGACGTTCTTGCTAGAACCCTACTTCAGCCACGTAAAACTTGCAACAACAATTAGAGGACGTCTAACTTGTTTTTGCAGCAAGTGCTTTGTGATATGATATGGCCAAAGTTGTGATGAATGATGAATGATCTATATGTGATGTATGAGATGTTCATGCTATTGTAATAGGAATCACGACTTGCATGTCGATGAGTATGACAACCGGCAGGAGCCATAGGAGGTGTCTTTATTTTTTGTACATGACCTGCGTGTCATTGAGAAACGCCATGTAAATTACTTTACTTTATTGCTAAACACGTTAGCCATAGGTAGTAGAAGTAATAGTTGGCGGTCAACTTCATGGAGACACGATGATGGAGATCATGGTGTCAAGCCTGGTGACAAGATGATCATGGAGCCCCAAGATGGAGATCAAAGGAGCTATGTGATATTGGCCAGATCATGTCACGTTTATTAATTGATTGCATGTGATGTTTATCATGTTTTGCATCTTGCTTACTTAGAACGACGGTAGTAAATAAGATGATCTCTCATAACAATTTCAAGAAAGTGTTCCCCCTAACTGTGCACGTTGCAACAGTTCGTCGTTTCGAAGCATCCGTGATGATCGGGTGTGATGGATCCAACGTTCACATACAACGGTGTAAGACAGTTTACACATGCAAACACTTAGGTTACTTGACGAGCCTAGCATGTACAGACATGGCCTCGAACACAAGAAGACGAAAGGTCGAAGCATGAGTCGTATATGAAGATACGATCAACATGAAGATGTTCACCGACGTTGACTAGTCCGTCTCACGTGATGATCGGACACGGTCTAGTTAACTCGGATCATGTAATACTTAGATGACTAGAGGGATGTCTAATCTAAGTGGGATTTCATTAA
>NW_024111864.1:0-12001 GCF_003073215.2 Triticum urartu | reverse complement strand
CCACCGCACTACTATAATGGTGCGGTGCCCCTCGTCGATGGAGGCGCCTTGGAGCGCCTCTAGCAGATTGTCCGGTGCCTTCGGTTGGACAGGGGTCACCGCCACGGTGGGCTTGCTCCTCTTGGAAGGAGGTCCCCCGCCGGACTCTGGAACCTTTGAAGATTTCGGAGCAGTGTCCGGCCTAGAGCCGGACTTGGAGCCCTGCGGGGTTTCATCCCCTTTACTCCTGGAGTCCGGGAGGTCGCCTAGCGGCGCCTCTAGGACCACCTCCTCCCGGCTTGGAACCTGTTAGGACAACACTTCGTTGTCGTCCGTAGGGCGGGGGGAGGAACCTGTCGGAAGCGAGTTCACATCTGACGAGTCCAGTGAACCGCTTCGACGACGCGTCGAGCCGGTCTTTGGGTGGGCTGCATAAACATATTCGACATAAGGGAAAGCTGTGCAATAAACGAATACTATGAATTACTCTGGTATGATACTTACGATTTCTCCAGGGGCTTGGGCCCTGTGCGGCCACTCCTCTTTACCAGTCGTCGGCGTTGGTGGAGTAGTCCGGAGGAAGGGTTTTCCCCTTCTTGGACCCTTCCGGCCTCCCCAGTTGGGGCGGCCTTCCTTTTCTTCCCTTCCCCCGCTGGAGGGGGAGAGGTCTCTTCTTCCTCCCTCGTCTTCATGGGAGGAGTGCGTCTTGGAGCCGTCGGATGATGGATCCGACACCTCCTGGCGCCGGGCACTCTTTCGAGTCCCCGCGGCCTTTTCTTGGCCTTCTTCTCCAGCACCACATAGGGTGCCGGAACCAGCAGCTTCGCCAAACGAGCGTCCGCTGGGCCTTCAGGCAAAGGAGCGGACAGTTGATCTTGTCCGGACGTCTCCTGCCAATCTGTCAAAGGTAAGGGAGCTTAGATCCGCATGGAGTCAAACTATGAAAATCGGATACCCTGTAAAAGGAAAAAACAGCTTACCGCATGAGCGTGACGCTGCGTACTGAATCCGTGATCCTCGGTAGCGGATGCGGGGGCCTCGGCGCCCTTGAAAAGCACCTTCCAGGCATCTTCGTACGTCGTGTCGAAGAGCCTGCTCAGAGTTTGGTGCCGTGTCGGGTCGAACTCCCATAGGTTGAAAGCCCGTTGTTGACACGGGAGGATCAGGCGGATGAGCATAACCTGGACTACGTTGACAAGTTTGAGCTTCTTGTCCACCAGGGTTTGGACGCATGTTTGGAGTCCGGTCAGCTCTCCTTTTTCACCCCACGACAGGCACGTCTCCTTCCAGGAGGTGAGCCGCGTAGGGGGTCCAGATCGAAACTCGGGGGCTGTGACCCATTCGGGGTCACGCGGCTCGGTGATGTAAAACCACCTCGATTGCCACCCCTTCAGGGTCTCCACAAAGGATCCCTCGAGCCATAAGACGTTGGCCATCTTTCCCACCATGGCGCCTCCGCACTCCGCCTGGTTGCCGTGCACCACCTTCGGCTTGACATTGAAAGTCTTGAGCCATAGGCCGAAATGGGGGCGGATGCGGAGGAAAGCCTCACACACAATGATAAACGCCGAGATGTTGAGGAGAAAGTTCAGGGCCAGATCGTGGAAATCCAGGCCATAGTAGAACATGAGCCCCCGGACAAATGGGTGAAGAGGGAAGCCCAGTCCGCGGAGGAAATGGGGGAGGAACACCAGCCTCTCATGGGGCCTAGGGGGGGGGATGAGCTGCCCCTTTTTGGGAAGCCGGTACGCGATGTCGTTAGACAAGTATCCGGCCTTCCTCAGCTTTTTGATGTGTCCCTCCGTGACGCAGGAGACCATACACTTGCCTCCCGCTCCATACATGGTTGGAGAAGGTTGAGGTGGGGAGTGCGGACTTGGGCGCTGGAGCTCGAGTGTGCAAAAATGGATAGGCAAAGGAGGAAGAAGGCGTAGGTGAAAAGGTGGATCCTTATCCCCTTATATGGGTGGACGCGACTACGCGTCCCCACCAGCCTGGTAAAACTCGCTTATCTCCCAAGCGCCGTAATCAATGGTGCGGTTGGGTTACCCACGCCCGTATTGATGAGAATCCCGGAATAAGGGGACACGATCTCTGCTTTAACAAGACGTGCCAAGGAAACCGCCTCGCATAACACGCTGAGACGGGACAGTAAAATGGTTCGAATAAAAGCTTGGCTTTGGTGCGATGTCACACTATAGAATACGTCAGCAGATTAGATTTGTGTAAATACTATTCTCTCTATGGCAATATGTGGAAACTTATTTTGCAGAGCCGGACATTATCTTTGTGTTCAAAATCTTCTATGAAGTACTTGGAGGAGGAACCTGCCTTGCAATGTCGAAGACAATATGCGCGCCGGACTCGTCGTCATTGAAGCCTGGTTCAGGGGCTACTGAGGGAGTCCTGGATTAGGGGGTGTCCGGATGGCCGGACTATACCTTCAGCCGGATTCCTGGACTATGAAGATACAATATTGAAGACTTTGTCCCGTGTCCGGAATGGACTTTCCTTGGCGTGGAAGGCAAGCTTGGCGATACAGATATGTAGATCTGCTACCATTGTAACCGACTCTATGTAACCCTAACCCTATCCGGTGTCTATATAAACCGGAGGGTTTTAGTCCGTAGGACATCATATTCAAACACAATCATACCATAGGCTAGCTTCTAGGGTTTAGCCTCTCTGATCTCGTGGTAGATCTACTCTTGTACTACCCATATCATCAATATTAATCAAGCAGAACGTAGGTTTTACCTCCATCGAGAGGGCCCGAACCTGGGTAAAACTTCGTGTCCCTTGCCTCCTGTTACCATCCGGCCTAGACGCACAGTTCGGGACCCCCTACCCGAGATCCGCCGGTTTTGACACCGACATGGCCTTTTCTCTTTTTTATGGCCTCTTTTTTTTCGTCCGGAGTCTCATCCCGACTTGTGGGGGAATCATAGTCTCCATCATCCTTTCCTCACTGGGACAATGCTCTAATAATGATGATCATCACACTTTTATTTTCTTACAACTCAGAATTACAACTCGATACTTAGAACAAGATATGACTATAATGATTGCCTCGGCGTGTACCGGGATATGCATGACTAATGAGTGACATGTATGAAAGAATTATGAATGGTGTCTTTGCACAAATACAATGTCAAACTTACATGATCATGCAAAGCAATAATGACAATGATGAAGTGTGTCATAATAAACGGAACGGTGGAAGTTGCATGGCAATATATCTCGGAATGGCTATGGAAATGGCCATGATAGTAGGTAATGGTGGCTGTTTTGAGGAAGGTATATGGTGGGTGTATGATACCGGCGAAAGGTGCGGTATTAGAGAGGCTAGCAATGGTGGAAAGGTGAGAGTGCGTATGATCCATGGACTCAAACATTAGTCATAAAGAACTCATATACTTATTGCAAAAATCTATTAGTTATCGAAGCAAAGTGATAACCCAGAAGTATAGGGGATCGCAACAGTTTTCGAGGGTAGAGTATTCAACCCAAATTTATTGATTCAACACAAGGGGAGCCAAAGAATATTCTCAAGTATTAGCATTTGAGTTGTCAATTCAACCACACCTCGAAACTTAATATCTGCAGCTAAGTGTTTAGTAGCAAAGTAATATGATAGTAGTGGTAACAGTAGCAAAAGGTAATGATAGCAAAAGTAATGTTTTTGGTATTTTGTAGTGATTGTAACAATAGCAACGGAAAAGTAAATAAGCGAAGAACAATATATGGAAAGCTTGTAGGCAATGGATCGGTGATAGAGAATTATGCCGGATGCGGTTCATCATGTAACAGTCATAAACTAGGGTGACACAGAACTAGCTCTAATTCATCAATGTAATGTAGGCATGTATTCCGAATATAGTCATACGTGCTTATGGAAAAGAACTTGCATGACATCTTTTGTCCTACCCTCCCATGGCAGCGGGGTCCTATCGGAAACTAAGGGATATTAAGGCCTCCTTTTAATAGAGTACCGGACCAAAGCATTAACACATAGTGAATACATGATCTCCTCAAACTACGATCATCACCGGGAGTGGTCCAGATTATTGTCACTTCGGGGTTGCCGGATCATAACGCATAGTAGGTGACTATAGACTTGCAAGATAGGATCAAGAACTCTCATATATTTATGAAAACATAATAGGTTCAGATCTGAAATCATGGCACTCAGGCCCTAGTGACAAGCATTAAGCATAGCAAAGTCATCGCAACACCAATCTCAGAACATAGTGGATACTAGGGATCAAACCCTAACAAAACTAACTCGATTACATGATAAATCTCATTCAACCCATCATCGTCCAGCAAGCCTACGATGGAATTACTCACGCACGGCGATGAGCATCATGAAATTGGTGATGGAGGAAGGTTGATGATGATGATGGCGACGGATTCCCCTCTCCGGAGCCCCAAACGGACTCCAGATCAGCCCTCCCGAGAGGTTTTAGGGCTTGGCGGTGGCTCCGTATCATAAAACGCGATGAATCCTTCTCTTTGATTTTTTTCTTTTCGAACACGAGTATATAGAGTTGGAGTTGAGGTCGGAGGAGCTTCAGGGGGCCCACGAGGTAGGGGCGCGCCCAGGGGGGCAGGCGCGCCCCCCACCCTCGTGGCTAGGGTGTGGGCCCCCTGGTCTTCTTCTTTTGTAAGGATTTTTTATTATTCCCAAAAAGACATTCCGTGAAGTTTCAGGTCATTCCGAGAACTTTTGTTTCTACACATAAATAACACCATGGCAATTCTGCTGAAAACTACGTCAGTCCGGGTTAGTTCCATTCAAATCATGCAAGTTAGAGTCCAAAACAAGGGCAAAAGTGTTTGGAAAAGTAGATACGACGAAGACGTATCAACTCCCCCAAGCTTAAACCTTTGCTTGTCCTCAAGCAATTCAGTTGATAAATTGAAAGTGATAAAGAAAAACTTTTACAAACTCTGTTTGCTCTTGTTGTTGTAAATATGTAAAGCCAGCGTTCAAGTTTTCAGCAAAGATTATGCACTAACCATATTCACAATAACGCATAGGGCTCATGTTTACTCATATCAATGGCATAATCAACTAGCGGGCAATAATAATAAATCTCGGAAGACAACACTTTCTCAAAACAATCATAATATGATATAACAAGATGGTATCTCGCTAGCCCTTTCTGAGACCGCAAAACATAAATGCAGAGCACCTTTAAAGATCAAGGAATGACTAGACATTGTAATTCATGGTAAAAGAGATCCAGTCAAGTCATACTCAATGTAAACTAACAGTAATGAATGCAAATGACAGCGGTGCTCTCCAGCTAGTGCTTTTTAATAAGAGGGTGATGACTCAACATAAAAGTAAATAGATAGGCCCTTCGCAGAGGGAAGCAGGGATTTGTAGAGGTGCTAGAGCTCGGTTTTGAAATAGAGGTGAATAATATTTTGAGCGTTATACTTTCATTGTCAACATAACAACCAAGAGATGGCGATATCTTCCATGCTACACACATTATAGGCGGTTCCCAAACAGAATGGTAAAGTTTATACTCCCCCTCCATCAACAAGCAACAATCCATGGCTTGCTCGAAACAACGAGTGCCTCCAACTAACAAGAGTCCCAGGGGGAGTTTTGTTTGCAGTTATTTTGATTTAGTTTGCATAAAGCATGGGACTGGGCATCCCGGTGACCAGCCACTTTCTCGTGAGTGAGGAGCGGAGTCCACTCTTCTTGAGAATAACCCGCCTAACATGGAAGATACGGACAGCCCTAGTTGATACATGAGCTATTCGAGCATACAAAACCGGATATTTATTTCAAGGTTTAGAGTTTGGCACATACAAATTTACTTGGAACGGCAGGTAAATACCGTATATAGGTAGGTATGGTGGACTCATATGGCATAACTTTGGGGTTTATGGGATTGGATGCACAAGCAGTATTCCCGCTTAGTACAAGTGAAGGCTAGAAAAAAACTAGGAAGCAACGACCAGCTAGAGAGCGACAACAGTCATGAACATGCATTAAAATTAATCAACACCGAATGCAAGCATGAGTAGGATATAATCCACCATCAACATAAATATCGTGAAGGCTATGTTGATTTTGTTTCAACTACATGCATGAACATGCACCAAGTCAAGTCACTTAAATCATTCAGAGGAGGATACCACCCTATCATTCCACATCACAACCATTTTAATAGCATGTTGGCACGCAAGGTAAACCATTATAAGCTCCTAGCTAATCAAGCATGGCACAAGAAACTATGATCTCTAGTTGTAATTGCAAACATGTTTATTCATAATAGGCTGAATCAGGAACGATGAACTAATCATATTTACAAAAACAAGAGAGGTCGAGTTCATACCAGCTTTTCTCATCTCAGTCAGTCCATCATATATCGTCATAATTGCCTTTCACTTGCATGACCGAATGATGTGAATAATAATAATAGTGCGTGTGCATTGGACTAAGCTGGAATCTGCGAGCATTCAATAAACAGGAGAAGACAAGGCAATATGGGCTCTTTTGTCAGATCAACAATAATGCATATAAGAGCCACTTCAACAATTTAATTATGGTCTTCTCCTATCAACCCCTAAAGAAAAGAAAAAAATAAAACTATTTACACGGGAAAGCTCCCAACAAGCAAAAAGAAGAACAAGAAATCTTTTTGGGTTTTCTTTTTAATTACTACTACAGGCATAGGAATTAAATCTAGCTAAAAGCTACAACTATTTTTTTTTGTTTTTCTTAAGGTTTATTAAACACACAAGAAGAAAGCATAAAAAGGAAATAAACTAGCATGGATGATACAATGAAAAAGTATGAGCACCGACATCTAACAATGAGTGTGTGAACATAAATGTAATGTCGGTGAGAAATATGTACTCCCCCAAGCTTAGGCTTTGGCCTAAGTTGGTCTATGGCCACGGTTGGCCTGGCGGATATCCATAGTAATAGTTGGGGTCGTACTGCGAAGAAGAAGACTCTGATTGCCACTGGTTGGCAATCATCTCCGGATCCCACAGGTAATTAGACTGTCGTGGAGGATCAACTTGTGGTTGACTCTGGCTCTGTGGCTGATGTAGGGTTCCGGTAGGCGTGAATAGCCTCTAACGGAACAAGGTACTTACCTGCAGATAAATCAAACAAGGAAGGAGCAGGCAGGGTAATAGTCTCAGGATGATGTTTATCAAAGAACAATTTGTATTTAAGCTCTCCTTCCCTATTCTTAACAATAAAATCATGTGCCACCATACTCTTATAATCTAAATAAACATGGGCAGCAATTTTTCTTCCTTCTCATAATGCCTAATAGGTATGTTGAAATGTGCAGCTAGGCGTGAAGCATAAATGCCTCCAAAGATGGGGCCCTTTGGTACGGTTCAGACTTAACCGTTTAGCAATAATACCGCCCATACTAATAGAGTTATCACGAATAAACCATGGAACAAATAATAATATCAGGAATACTAAGGTTTCCACAGTTTCCGCGACCAATTAAGCAACGACTAGCAAATATTGCAAAGTAGTGTAAAACAGGAAAATGTATACTAGTGATTCTTGCATCAGAAACCTTCCTCGTTTCCCCTACAGTGATGGTTTGATGACCCACAAGTATAGGGGATCTATCGTAGTCCTTTCGATAAGTAAGAGTGTCGAACCCAACGAGGAGCAGAAGGAAATGATAAGCGGTTTCCAGCAAGGTATTCTCTGCAAGTACTGAAATAAGTGGTAACAGATAGTTTTGTGATAGGATAATATGTAACGAGAAACAAATAACAAAAGTAAATAAAGTGCAACAAGGTGGCCCAATCCTTTTTGTATCAAAGGACAAGCCTGGACAAACTCTTATATAGAGGAAAAGCGCTCCCGAGGACACATGGGAATATCGTCAAGCTAGTTTTCATCACGTTCATATGATTCGCGTTCGGTACTTTGATAATTTGGTATGTGGGTGGACCGGTGCTTGGGTGTTTTCCTTACTTGACAAGCATCCCACTTATGATTAACCTCTATTGCAAGCATCCGCAACTACAACAAAAGTATTAAGGTAAACCTAACCATAGCATGAAACATATGGATCCAAATCAGCCCCTTACGAAGCAACGCATAAACTAGGGTTTAAGCTTCTGTCACTCTAGCAACCCATCATCTACTTATTACTTCCCAATGCCTTCCTCTAGGCCCAAACAAATGGTGAAGTGTCATGTAGTCGACGTTCACATAACACCACTAGAGGAGAGACAACATACATCTCATCAAAATATCGAACGAATACCAAATTCACATGACTACTAATAGCAAGACTTCTCCCATGTCCTCAGGAACAAACATAACTACTCACAAAGCATATTCATGTTCATAATCAGAGGGGTATTAATATGCATATAGGATCTGAACATATGATCTTCCACCAAATAAACCAACTAGCATCAACTACAAGGAGTAATTAACACTACTAGCAACCTACTAGTACCAATCCGGACTTGGAGACAAGAATTGGATACAAGAGATGAACTAGGGTTTTGAGAGGAGATGGTGCTGATGAAGATGTTGATGGAGATTGCCCTCTCCCGATGAGAGGAGCGTTGGTGATGACGATGGCGATGATTTCCCCCTCCCGGAGGGAAGTTTCCCCGGCAGAACAGCTCTCGCCAGAGCCCTAGATTGGTTCCGCCAAGGTTCCGCCTCGTGGCGGCGGAGTTTCATCCGAGAAGATGGCTTATGATTTTTTTCCCATCGAAAGACTTCACATATAGCAGAAGATGGCCACCGGAGGGCCACCAGGGGGCCCACGAGGTAGGGGGCGCGCCCAGGGGGTAGGGCGCGCCCCCACCCTCGTGGGCAGGGTGTGGCCCCCCTGGTGAACTTCTTCCGCTGAGTATTTTTTATATATTCTGAAAACGTCTTCCGTGAAGTTTCAGGACTTTTGGAGCTGTGCAGAATAGGTCTCTAATATTTGCTCCTTTTCCAGCCCAGAATCCCAGCTGCCGGCATTCTCCCTCTTTATGTAAACCTTGTAAAATAAGAGAGAATAGGCATAAGTATTGTGACATAATGTGTAATAACAGCCCATAATGCAATAAATATCGATATAAAAGCATGATGCAAAATGGACGTATCAACTCCCCCAAGCTTAGACCTCGCTTGTCCTCAAGCGAAAGCCGAAATCGAAAAATATGTCCACATGTTTAGAGATAGAGGTGTCGATAAAAATAAAATACGGACATGAGGGCATCATGATCATTCTTAGAACAGCAACTTATATAATTCTTGTCATATGATCTCTTATGCTAGAGTAATAATTCAATCACAATTTCAAGTATGAATCGTAAAACTTCATTGAAAACTAACAAACTATAATCTCAGTCATTGGAGCAATTGCAATTTATCATAACATAGGAAAGAGTCAATATATAAGAGCTTTTCAGCAAGTCCACGTACTCAACTATCATATAGTCTTTCATAATTGCTGACACTCACACAATACTTATGGGCATGGAGTTTTAATCGGACATAGAGAAAGATAGGGGCTTATAGTTTTGCCTCCCAACGTTTTACCTCAAGGGTAATGTCAACAATAATAGTTCATGAAAACTCACATCCAATTAGCCATATATACCAAGATCTTTCCAACATACTATGCTTGCCAAAGGATAAAATGCAAAAAGGAAAGGAAAGGTGAAGATCACCATGACTCTTATGCAAGGTAGGAGATAAAAGTAAAAGATAGGCCCTTCGCAGAGGGAAGCAGAGGCTGTCATGCGCTTTTATGGTTGGATGCACAAAATCTTAATGCGAAAGAACGTCACTTTATATTGCCACTTGTGATATGGACCTTTATTATGCAGTCTGTCGCTTTTATTTCTTCCATATCACACGATCGTATAAAGCTTATTTTCTCCCACACTAATAAGTCATACATATTTAGAGAGCAATTTTTATTGCTTGCACCGATGACAACTTACTTGGAGGATCTTACTCAATCCATAGGTAGGTATGGTGGACTCTCATGGCAAAACTGGTTTAAGGGTATTTGGAAGCACAAGTAGTATCTCTACTTGGTGCGATGAATTTGGCTAGCATGAGGGAGAAAGGCAAGCTCAACATGTTGGAGATCCAAGACAATATAATTTATCTCAGATGTAAGAAAACATAACCCATTACGTTGTCTTCCTTGTCCAACGTCAACTCTTTAGCATGTCATATTTTAATGAGTGCTCACAATCATAAAAGATGTCCAAGATAGTATATTTATATGTGAAGACCTCTCTTTCTTTATTACTTCCTATTAATTGCAACGATGACCAAAACTATGTTTGTCAACTCTCAACAACTTTTATTCATCATACTTTTTCTATGTGAGCTCATTACTCTCCATAAGATCCATATGATCTCTTTGTTTCCTTTTTATTTATTTCTCTTTTCTTTTATTCACTTAGGATCATGGCAAAATAATCAAGCCCTTGACTCAACACTAATCTTTATTATATATAGCTCACGGACTCGATTACATAGAGGGATCATAAAGCAAAACTCACAACTAGATCATACTAAAACTTTTATTCTACTAGATCAAGATATTACCAAAAGGATCGAACTAAGAAAAACGGTAAAGATAAAAGTGATGGTGATACGATACCGGGGCACTCCCCCAAGCTTGGCAGTTGCCAAGGGAGTGCCCATACCCATGTGATTATGTCTCTCTTTTCGGGGATGGTGATGTGATGTTCTTGGCGATGATGCCCCTCAGATACGATTCTCCTCCTCGAGCTTGTTGACTTGCTGCTTGAGGTCCATTATTTCCTTTCGGAGTTTTCCTGTAACAGCCAAAGCTCCCTGCACCCAAGGGTGCTGCATAGCTGCGGGAGAACCAGTGACACTCCTTTTCATATTCTCATAAGAAAGAAATCTAACATTGGAAGGGATAACCGAGTTTGGAATAGCCGAGCTCTGCAGTTCTCCCATTGTGAATCCAGCTTGGAGGCGGGAAGTGACTTCTTGATCCTCTTCCATGGCATCTATCCTCTTCAAATCAGCCTCCATCTCTTCCTCCGTTGCTGGCCCAAAGAGGTCAACATTGTTGTTTGTCATTGATCTCGGTGCCGGATGAGACACCCGGCTCTCCCCGACTGACTCTTGCGAAGACATCTTGCTCTAATCTGCAGCAGCAACAGCTCGAAACACAAACAGAGGATAATTGCGTGATACGGGAGTCAAAACCCCGGGAGATTATATAATGAATTTTTACCGACCAAAATACGTGTCGTGTAAGAAAACGGAGTCCGGAGAGCGCACGAGGTGCCCACGAGGTAGGGGGCGCCCAGTAGGGTAGGGCGCGCCCTCCACCCTCGTGGAGCCCTCTGTCCTTCCCGGACTGCTTCTTATTTTTCTATTTTTCTAAATATTCCAAAACGGAAGAAATATTGCCATTTAGAACTGTTTTGGAGTCGGTTTACTTACCGTACCACATACCTATTCCTTTTCGGAGTCTGAAACGTTCCGGAAAGTGTCCCTTATGTATTCCTCCGGGGTTACGGTTTCAATAACATTGTTTCAACATTTATGGGATTACCTGAGATATAATGTTTGATTCTTTGACCGTTCACCACCTTCGGATTTGTGCCTTCGAAGTTGTTGATTTTTATGGCACCGGAACGATAGACCTCCTCGATAACGTAAGGACCTTCCCATTTAGAGAGAAGTTTTCCTGCAAAAAATCTTAAACGAGAGTTGTATAGCAATACATAATCACCTACATTAAACTCACGCTTTTGTATCCTTTTATCATGCCATCTTTTAACTTTTTCTTTAAACAACTTGGCATTTTCGTAGGCTTGGGTTCTCCATTCATCGAGTGAGCTAATATCAAATAACCTCTTCTCACCGGCAAGTTTAAAATCATAATTGAGCTCTTTAATAGCCCAATATGCCTTGTGTTCTAGTTCGAGAGGTAAGTGACATGCTTTTCCATAGACCATTTTATACGGAGACATACCCATAGGATTTTTATATGCAGTT
>NW_024111863.1:0-9399 GCF_003073215.2 Triticum urartu | reverse complement strand
CCCTGAAGAGGAAGGATGAGCAGAAAAAGTAGCGTAAGTATTTCCCTCAGTTTTTGAGAACCAAGGTATCAATCCAGTAGGAGGCTACGCTCGAGTCCCTCATACCGACACAAAAACAATAGCTCAACGCAACCAACGCGCTTAGGGGTTGTCAATCCCTTCACGGTCACTTACGAAAGTGAGATCTGATAGAGATGATAAATAATATTTTTGGTATTTTTGGTATAGAGATGCAAAGTAAAAAGTAAAAGGCAAAGTAAAAAAGCAAAGCAATAATAAAGTGATGGAGATTGACATGATGAGAAAGAGATCCCGGGGCCATAGGTTTCCCTAGTGGTTTCTCTCAAGAGCATAAGTATTCTACGGTGGTGAACAAATTATTGTTGAGCAATTGATAGAATTGAGCATAGTTATGAGAATATCTAGGTATGATCATGTATATAGGCATCACGTCCGAGACAAGTAGACCGACTCCTGCCTGCATCTACTACTATTACTCCACTCAACGACCGCTATCCAGCATGCATCTAGAGTATTAAGTTAAAAACAGAGTAACGCCTTAAGCAAGATGACATGATGTAGAGGGATAGTTTCATGCAATATGAAAAAACCCATCTTGTTATCCTCGATGGCAACAATACAATACGTGCCTTGCTGCCCCTTCTGTCACTGGGAAAGGACACCGCAAGATTGAACCCAAAGCTAAGCACTTCTCCCATGGCAAGAAAACCAATCTAGTAGGCCAAACCAAACTGATAATTCAAAGAGACTTGCAAAGATAACCAATCATACATAAAAGAATTCAGAGAAGATTCAAATATTATTCATAGATAGACTTGATCATAAACCCACAATTCATCGGTCTCAACAAACACACCGCAAAAAGAAGATTACATCGAATAGATCTCCACAAGAGAGGGGGAGAACATTGTATTGAGATCCAAAAAGAGAGAAGAAGCCATCTAGCTACTAAGTATGGACCCATAGGTCTGAAGTAAACTACTCACACTTCATCGAAGGGGCTTGGATGATGATGTAGAAGCCCTCCGTGATCGATGCCCCCTCCGGCGGAGCTCCGGAACAGGCCCCAAGATGGGATCTCGTGGATACAGAAAGTTGCGGCGGTGGAATTAGGTTTTTGGCTCCGTATCTGATCGTTTGGGGGTACGTAGGTATATATAGGAGGAAGAAGTACGTCGTGGAGCAACAGGGGGCCCACGAGGGTGGAGGGCGCGCCTGGGGGGGGTAGGCGCGCCCCCTTCCTCGTGGCCTCCTGTTAATAGGCTTGACATAGGGTCCATGTCTCCTGAGTTGTATTCGGTGAGAAAATCATGTTCCCGAAGGTTTCATTCCGTTTGGACTCCGTTTGATATTCCTTTTCTTCGAAACCCTAAAATAGGCAAAAAACAACAATTCTGGGCTGGGCCTCCGGTTAATAGGTTAGTCCGAAAAATAATATAAAAGTGGATAATAAAGCCCAATAATGTCCAAAACAGTAGATAATATAGCATGGAGCAATAAAAAATTATAGATACGTTGGAGACGTATCACGTATCAAGCATCCCCAAGCTTAATTCCTGCTCGTCCTTGAGTAGGTAAATGATGAAAATAGAATTTTTGATGTGGAATGCTACCTAGCATAATTCTAAATGTAATTTTCTTTATTTTGGCAAGAATGTTCAGATCCGAAAGATTCAAGACAAAAGTTTAATATTGACATAAAAATAATAATATTTCAAGCATATTAACAAAGCAATTATGTCTTGTTAAAATAACATGGCCAAAGAAATTTATCCCTACAAAATCATATAGTTCGGCTATGCTCTATCTTCACCTCACAAAATATTTAAGTCTTGCACAACCCCGATGACAAGCCAAGTAATTGTTTCATACTTTTGTTCTCAAACTTTTGCAATCTTCACGCAATACATCAGCGTGAGCCATGGACATAGCACTATAGGTGGAATAGAAGGGTGGTTGTGGAGAAGACAAAAAGGAGAAGATAGTCGCACATCAACTAGGCGTATCAATGGGCTATGGAGATGCCCATCAATAGATATCAATGTGAGTGAGTAGGGATTGCCATGCAATGGATGCACTAGAGCTATAAGTGTATGAAAGCTCTACAAAAGAACTAAGTGGGTGTGCATCCAACTTGCTTGATCACTGTAGCGACCCGACCGGTCAAGTCTCTGTGCTTCAGTGTCATCCCTGGATCGGTAATGCTGACACACACAGTACTCAAATGGTTTTATAACAGAGTAGCAATCACACACTTATTACATCGATAGTCTCAAAGAGAGAACTTATTACAATAAATATGGCTTAAGGCCATCTAAGTAAGATAACAACGGAAGGATTGGAAGATAAAGTGAGTCCATCAACTCCAACGGCATAGCTGAGTGCACGACAAATGACCTAGCGCACCTTACTCTTCGTCTGAAAAGTCTGCAACATGATATGTTGCAGCCCGAAATGGGTCAGCACATGAAAAGCCAAATTTTTCCTACAACAAAGGAATATATTTTATTTAACTATCATGGTAGTTGAAACATTGAGAAGGTTCCTCCAACTCAATCCCAATTAAAGTAATCATTATCAACCCAACAATTTAATTTAGAGTGATGAGATCAAATCAATAATTCAAGTACCAGATACTCAAGTTGTCCATAACCGGGGACACGGCTAACCATGATTAGTTTGTACACTCTGCAGAGGTTTGCGCACCTTTCCCCACAAGACTCGATCTCCTTCGTTGGGTTTCTCGCACTACATGGTGTTTGAGAAACGGATGACCGAGACACAGTCTTTCGGAAACATTAACTCTAACCCTGGGTAGACAGTACCAACTTACATCCCCTACATCTGCTAGCCTACCACTGGAAGAGGTCATGCAACCTACTCAACTATGCTAGAGCCCATAATAGCTTGTGGTTGCACATGGAAGTTTCTAGCATGAATAATCTTATGATCCCTTTGAACCTGGGTGGCGAACCGTAGGATGATCACACGGGTACTCCGGGATATCCTAGGACAACACTGGATTCTCTAGTTGCCCGCATCCAATCCACCCAGATGTGCATTCAAGTAGCCACCTTATGTAAACCATTAATTAATAATCTCACATCTGTCATGGAGACTCTCAAACCCAAACCACGTCTACAAGCATAGCATGGCAATAAGTAGCATAACTTAGAAGTAACTCCCAGGGTTTGATAATAAAAGGGTAACATGTTCTACCTCATCATCCACTTCCCAAACCCACAAGTTAAGAGATCATACTCAAGCAATGTTTGAGGGTTGAAAGTAATGCATAAAAACTAGGTAATAAAGGGTTATGATCAAAGTGTTACTTGCCTTGCTGACGATCCGCAAAACCTAGAGACTCGTAGAAGCACGCTTCGCACTCCGGGAATTCTATCGCAAACAAACAATAGCATACATAAGCACTCAAATAAAAGAATGGATAAAACTCAAATAAGAAGATCTAACCATAAAGTTCAACTCAAGAACTCCGGTTTGCAAAAAGAATCAAATCAAATGGAGCAACGAAACTCAAACTACGAAAGAAACAAGATCTGTTTACTAATATGGACTAAAGTCAAATTTTATAGCATTAAAATCTTGTTCAAGTTGGTTAAATAGAAAGAGGGTTTCGTGTCGAAGATCTAGGCGCTTGTTTCACCTGATTTGGATAAACGAGCGAAAAGATAAACTAAAACAAAGATCAGGGCAGAAATCGCGATAAAAAATAATCACAGAAAAATCCTGGAAAAAAACGAGAAGAACAGGCTAACGAACAAACGTTCGCTGTCTGCGGCTAACTAACGAACATCGTTCGTTAAAATGAACGTAAGGACGAACATCCACTATTTAACTAAACCGAAAAAAACGAACCGAAACTACAAAAAAACTAGATCCAGGGTTTCGAAAAAAACCGAGTCGGCGGTGGCGGCTACCTCGGCAACGGCGGGCGGCGACTCTGGCGGCGGGGAACAATGGCGGTAGGGTGACAGGGTGGCGGCGGCGACGAGCGGCAGCTCCGCGGGGCGGCGGCTTCGCGCGGCGGCGGCTGGGCTGGCGGACCGAGGCCTCGGCCTTTAAAGGGCCGGCCGGGGCGAGGTGTCCAGGACGGACACGACCCATTAGGTCAGTTTACTTTTTTCTAAATAATCCTGACACGGAAAAACTAATAAAAGAAATACTAAATGGAGTCCAAAAATCCTGAAATAAATTTTCACGGTCCTCTAATAATATTGCGGACAAAGTGAACATTTATTTGGGCCTCTAATGCAATTTTGAAAAACGCATATTTTTCCTAATTCAAATAAAATAGCAATAAAAGTCCAAATAAAATACTTATTTGATTTTAATATTTTTTCCTCCAATATTTCTTTATTTGGAGAAGTCATTTTATCCCCTCTCTTTTATTTTTCATATTAGAAGTATTTGAAGAGAAAATAATTAAAACTAAATGATCCTCTTTTCAAAATTTGAGAAAAACTTAAATATGAAAATAACGAAATTCCCAACTCTCTCCGTGGGTCCTTGAGTTGCTTAGAATTTCTAGGATCAACCAAAATGCGATAAAATATGATATGCAATGATGACCTATGTATAGCATTCCAAATTGAAAATTTGGGATGTTACAAACCTACCCCCCTTAAGATGAATCTCGCCCTCGAGATTCAGGTTGGCTAGAAAATAGGTGTGGGTGGTCCTTGCGTAGGTCTTCCTCTCGTTCCCAGGTGGCTTCATCCTCGACATGGTGGCTCCACTAAACTTTGCAAAATTTGATAGCCTTGCTGCGTGTAACTTGGCTGGCAAACTCGAGAATCTTGACTGGTTTCTCCTCATAGGTCAGATCACTATCCAACTGAATTGCTTCCAGGGGCAAGGTATCTCTCAGAGGAATATCGGCCATCTCAACATGAAACTTCTTCAACTGTAAAATGTGAAACACATCATGAACTCCTAACAGTCCTTTGGGTAACTCCAACTTGTAGGCAACTTCTCCCATATGTTCCAAAACTTGGTATGGTCCTAAGAATCTTGGGGCTAGCTTTCCCTTAACTCCAAAACGTTTAACTCCTCGCAGGGGTGACACACGAAGATATGCTCTGTCTCCGATTTCGTAGACTACCCCCTTGCGTTTTGAGCCTGCATAACTTTTCTGCCTGGACTGAGCTACCTTCAGTCTGTCTCGAATCAGCTTAACCTTCTCTTCTGACTCTTTGATCAAATCTGTTCCAAACAACTGGCGGTCTCCTACTTCATCCCACATCAACGGCATCGTGCACCTTCTTCCATACAAATCTCCGAAAGGTGCCATCTTCAAACTGGCCTGGTGTAACGCCCTCGATGCGGCTATAGCTCCCACGTGTCGAGGCACGACTTAGAGACATAACCGCATTGAAAGCAATGTCGCAAGTCAGGCAATCATTACAACATCCCATGTAATATATAATAAAAGGGGAAGAACATAGTTGGCTTACACTCGCCACGTCACATCAGAGTACATAAATAACATCCATCAAACAGACACTCATGGCCCGACTACGGCGCCAAAATGGAAAAGAACCCAACATGCGACAAGGCCCTGAATCGAACCCCAACTAGGCACCACTACTGATCATCGGGAAAGGAAACATAATAGCGCTGAGAGTCCTCGTCGAACTCCCACTTGAGCTCGTACTCGTCACCTGGAGCGAAATCACCTGGACCTGCATCTGGAGTTATAGTATCTGTGAGCCACAGGGACTCAGCAATCTCGCACCCTCGCGATCAAGACTATTTAAGCTTATAGGAATGGATAAGGCAAATATAAGTGGAGCTGCAGCAAGCGACTAGCATATGTGGTGGTTATCTTATACGTAAAAGAGAGCGAGAAGAGGAGGCAAAGCACGAGCGAGAATCTAGAGGAACAACCTGCGCAAACATAACTCCAACACCGTGTCCACTTCCCGGACTCCGCCGAGAAGAGGCCATCACGGTAACACAGATAGTTGATTCATTTTAATTAATTAAGGTTTAAGTTGTCTACAACCGGACATTAACAAATTCCCATCTGCCCATAACCGCGGGCACGGCTTTCGAAAGTTCAATCCCTGCAGGGGAGTCCCAACTTAGCCCATGACAAGCTCTCACGGTCAACGAAGGAATAGACCTCCACCCGAGACACACCGATCAGACTCGGTAACCCGGTACAACAAGACAATTCGACAGGTTAAAACAAGACCAGCAACACCACCCGCTGTGCCGACAAATCCCGATAGGAGCTGCACATATCTCGTTCTCAGGGCACACCGGATAAGCTAAGCGTACGGGAGCCAACGTAACCCAAGTTGCCGAGGGACGGCCCCGCACGGTGCTCTAGTTTGGACCAACACTCAGAGGAGCACTGGCCCGGGGTAAAATAAGATGACCCTTGAGTCTGCAGAACCCAAGGGAAAGAAAAGGCTAGGTGGCAAATGGTAAAACCAAGGTTGGGCATTGCTGGAAAAGCTTTAATCAAGGCGAATAAGGGGTTCCCATTATAACCCAACCGCGTAAGGAACGCAAAATCCGGGAACATAACACCGATATGACGGAAACTAGGGCGGCAAGAGTGGAACAAAACACTAGGCGAGAGGCCGAGCCTTCCACCCTTTACCCAGTATATAGATGCATTAAGATAACATAGCAATATAATGATATCCCAACAAGATAAATGTTCCAACAAGGAACGGCCTCCAATCTTCACCTGCAACTAGCAACGCTATAAGAGGGGCTGAGCAAAGCGGTAACATAGCCAATCAACGGTTTGCTAGGACAATGGTGGGTTAGAGGTTTGACATGGCAATTTGGGAGGCTGACAAGCAAATGGTAGGCATCGTAGCATTGGCATAGCAAAGAGCGAGCAAACTAGCATAGCAAAGATAGTAGTGATTTCGAGGGTATGATCATCTTGCCTGCACAGTTGTCAGAGTTGACTGGATCCTCACAAGCAAACTCAACGGGCTCCTCGGTAGCGAACTCGTCTCCCGGCTCTACCCAACAAGACAAACAAGCAACAAGGATACAATCAACCACGTGCAAGACCAAGCAATATGATGAAATGATGATATGCTATGCGGGATGCGATACGGGATACAAAATGCAAGATATGGCAGGAAATGCATGAACCTGGCCTCAACTTGGAATTCCAAGGGTGCCACTGGATAGAGGGGATGAAATCGCTTGAAAACGATATAAAGATCATTGGAATCGGAGTTACGGTTTGGAAATGGCAAGCGTTTTAATATATGACACCGGTCTGCGATTTACAGCAAGTAGGCATCTAAATGCAACGAAATGAACATGCTACAGCCACCAAACATGACAACAAAATACATGGCAGGGATGCACACAAGATTCTTAACAAAAGACTAGCACTGAGACACGGCCAATTCATCCATTATGAGGTTCAAACAAGCATGGCAAAAACGCAAATGCAAAACAGATTCCAGACTTAGTGAAATTAACACTTGTCTGAAATTTCAGATCACGATGCTCTCTTCGGAGCAGCAAAACAACATGATACATGACCTGAACATGACAAGCAAGAACATGGAATGGAGATACTCAACAAGCTTAACAAAAGTCCCAAAGTGACCTGGGGCCAAAATGGATCACAAAATATATTAACGGGCACGGAATCATAGCTAAAACACAATCAGTTTTCAGACTTAGTGAAAACTGAGACATGCTGAAATATAACTCACGAAGGCATGTAAACGAGCTCGATGCACTCACCACGGTGCAAGTCATGGCAAGGCAAGCATACAGACATTAAGAAGGCACAAAATACAAGCTATACATGGCAAGAACAATGGCATAGCATACACGGATCAACTACAAAAACGCCGGCAAAATCGCAAACGAGTTGACGATCTGCCCAGATTCACCACGAAGTAAAAGTAGAGCTCGATTGACTCAAGCTAGGGTGCTCCATAATTGCAAACAAAGACATGGATGGATAGATCATAACATGATTAACAAAACTCCTTGACTGATCATCCTCAAAAGAGGCACGGATCACTAGGAAACAAGCTGGACATATGGCATCATGAACTAAAATATCCCAGACTTAGTGAAAACAACTAAGTCCCTGAAAACAGATTTACCGGGTGCCTCTCTTTGCAAGCTTGCACAAGTCACCACACACATCCTAAAAATGAATGGGTTGCACCTCTGGAAATAAGACAAAATGCTTAACAAAACATATGAAGGACTCACAGGCATAGCAAGCACACAATAATCATGGCAAAAATGACAAAAGTCTAAGATGAGCTAACGGATCTGACAATTAACTCACGAAGCCTCCTTCTAACAGCATTTTGGGCATCAAGATGAGCTTAAATGAAAATGATGCAATGGAATGAAATGATGTACTCGTTGAGGCGAACATTTTGATATATCATATGTCCAAAACGGAGCTACGGATGCAAAGTTACGGGCGGTCAAAGTATGCATAAAAAAATTAACGGAGAGAGACAAAGTCAACCGGCTAGGGTTTTCTTTTCCCAGATCTGAGATCCGCACGGATTGCGAGGATCGCCGGGGAGCTCGCCGGAGTTCCTGTAGATGACGGCGGCCGGCGAGGGAGAAGTGGCCGGAGCAGCGGGGAGAGGCCGGGGCCAGCGACGAGGTGGAACGGCGGCGAGGTGGGCGCCGGCCTCCGGGCGGCGCGGCGAGCCAGGCGACCGCGACGGAGTTCGCCGGAGCCGGGGACTGCGGCGGCACGGGAAGGACGGCGGCGAGCGGCGCGGGAGGCGCGGCCGATCGGCTCGGGGAAGAAGGGCGCGGCGTCTCGCGGGCTGGGGAGGGCCCCGCGTGGGCCGGCGGCCGCGGCGATGTGGTCCTGCCACGTGGCGCGTCGTGGCTGGCGGAGGCGGGCGGCGGCGGACGCGTCCGGCCAGGGGCGGACGTGTCCGTCGGTGGCCGAGATGTTTTTTTTTGACTAGGGTTTGGACGGGGAAGAAGATCCGAATTTGGAGGGGGCTATTTATAGGCATAAGTGGAGCTAGGAGAGTCCAAATGAGGTGCGGTTTTCGGCCACGCGATCGTGATCGAACGCTCTAGGACATGGAGCAGAGTTTGGTGGGTTTTGGGCCAAATTTGAGGGGTGTTGGGCTGCAACACACACGAGGCCTTTTCGGTCCCTTGGTTAACCGTTGGAGTATCAAACGAAGTCCAAATGATACGAAACTTGACAGGCGGTCTACCGGTAGTAAACCAAGGCCGCATGACAAGTCTTGGTCCAATCCGGAAATGTTTAATCCCCACACACGAAAGAAAGCTAGAAATGACCACCGGAGGAGAACGAAGCGCCGGAATGCAAAACGGACAACGGGGAAAATGCTCGAATGCATGAGATGA
>NW_024111862.1:0-10352 GCF_003073215.2 Triticum urartu | reverse complement strand
GGACCATTTCTCTTTCAAAGTGTTGAAAGCGATGTCACATTCCGGAGACCAAACGTACTTGACGTGCTTCTGGAGAAGGTTTGAAAGAGGCTTCGCGATCTTTGAAAAGTTCTCAACGAACCTTCGACAGTAGCTTGCGAGACCGAGGAAGCTGAGTTGCTTCACGTTCTGAGGTGGTTCCCAATTCACAATTGCAGACACCTTCTCAGGATTCACCGCAATGCCCTTGGCAGAGATGATATGCCCAAGATAAAGAACCTCATCGAGCCAAAACTCGCACTTTGAGAACTTGGCGTAGAACTGATGTTCCCTGAGCTTATCGAGCACCAAACGCAAGTGCTTGGCATGATCTTCCTTGTTCTTCGAAAAGACCAGAATGTCGTCGAGATAGACCAAAACAAAGTCATTTGTGTAGGCGTTGAAGATGAAGTTCATCATGCGAGAGAAAGTCGTAGGAGCGTTGACGAGGCCAAAAGACATGACAGTGTATTCATATGAACCATAGCTTGTTCTGAAAGCCATCTTGGGAATATCTTGCTCACAGATTCGAATCTGGTGATAACCCATACTGAGATCAAGCTTGGAGAATACTTGGGAACCTTTGAGTTGTTCGAACAGCTCGTTGATGTTGGGAAGTGGGTATTTGTTCTTGATAGTCTTCTTGTTCAATGGACGGTAGTCAACACAAAGTCAGTCCGTTCCATCCTTCTTCTTCACAAAAAGAACTCCACAACCCCACGGAGAAGAACTAGGCCGGATGAGACCCATTCTCTCTTGAATATCGAGTTGCTTCTTCAGCTCCTTCAACTCTTCAGGTCCAAGCTTGTAAGGACGTTTGCAAACAGGTTCCGTGCCAGGCTCAAGATCGATGACGAATTCAACTGGCCGGTGCGGAGGCATTCCTGGAAGCTCTTCTGGAAAGACGTCTTGATATTCGCAAACGACTGGAATTTGCGAGATGGCATCCAGTTCACCCTTCTCATTGAGAGAAAACAGACGGATGGTATCATCACGAGCGGCAAAGACAATTACATCCTCAGACGAATGAGTCAATTGAATCTGCCTGGCTGCACAATCAAGATGCGCCTTGTGCTTAGAAAGCCAATCCATTCCGAGAATAAGATCAATATCCGAGTTCCAAGAACCACTGGAGAGGACAGAAACTTGTAGTCGCCCAACGTGATAGAGACATCGGGAGCAACCAAACTAGAAGTCAAAAGCTTGCCGGGAGAAACAACTTGCATGACTTTGGGCATAACCTCAGTATCAACATTGTGCTTCGATGCAAATGGGAATGACAAGAAAGAATGCGATGCACCAGTGATCAAAAAGTACTTTTGCAGGAACATCATTAACAGGAAGGTTACCCATGATGACATCTGATGAGTCCTCTGCCTGAGCTGCATTCATCAAGTTGACCTTGGCGTGCTTGGGGTTATGCTTGACCACAGCTGTACTTGCCGATCTCACGAGGAGGAGGAGGAAGACGCCTCTGGATTGAGCACTTGTTGGCATAGTGACCCTTCTGTTGGCACTTGTTGCACGTGACCTCTGAAAGCGGACGGTGATACGGAGCACTCGATCTTGGAGCTTGAGACGAAGTCTTGTTCTGAAAGCAGGGTTGGGTGGGTGGGAAGAACCACTGCCACCTTTGCTCTTCTGCTGATACGGCTGACGGAACGGAGGAGGAGGAAGCCAATAACTTCTGCTGCTTGAGCCACTTGTGAGGAAGAAGGAGTAGCATCTCTGACTCGCTTCTTGGAAGCATCACACCTCAGTTGAGCGGCCTCTTGCTTCAATGCCATGTTGTAGAACTCATCGTACCTCAAGGGCTCAAAGAGAACAAGAGCTAGCTGGATTTCTTCTCTGAGACCACCCCTGAACTGGTATATCATGCTCTTCTCGTCAGGGACGTCCTGCTTAGCAAAGCGGGCGAGCTTCTGAAACATTGTTGTAGTCATAGACAGACATAGAGCCTTGCTTCAGGTTGCGGAATTCCTCACGCTTGCTTTCAACCACGCTCTGAGGAATATGATGAGCTTTGAAGTCTTGACGGAATTCATCCCAGGTAATCACACGGCCTCCTCTGGAATCTTTGTACTGCTGAAACCATTCTGCAGCTTGGTCTTTGAGTTGGAAGGAAGCGAACTTGACAAAGTCCTCAGGCCTGACGTTACTGCACTCGAAATGCTTGCACAAGTCCACGAGCCAATCATCAGCGTCAGTTGCCTCAACACAATTGCTGAAAGGTCTTTGGCTGGTTAGCAAGGAACTGGTTGAGTGTAGCAAAGTGATTCTGATTGTTGCCTTGGTTCGCTTGGTTGCGCTCTTGAAGAAGTTGCATGATCAGCTGCGTGTTTGCATTGGTAGCGGCCATCACAGCTTGCCATGCCTCCGGAGGTGGAGGTGGTGGTGGCGGATCAGGATTCGGAGTCGTGCGCGTTGGAGGAGCCATCCTGAAGAGGTTGACATCCATTAGCACATTGAGACAAATATTGAAGCTGAATCCAAACGGGATGAAATTGCAACATATAGTCTTCACATCCGAACAAAATGAACGAATGCATTCCAATTGAAATGGTCACATATCCATAAATTGAGAAGCCACTTAGAATTTAGGTAGAGGAATAAATCAACAAGGTACGGAGCAAGAACGAATACTCGGTAAGAAATCCCAATCTCAAACCAAATATCCGTGGAAGAAGAACTAGAGCTAAGAATTCCCACCTATGAAACTCCCGAACCTTTCCGGTTATGCAATCAGGTGTTGGGGATACAGGGGAAGCATAATATCTCACCCAATTCTAGCAAATCCTACATCCAGCTGTATCCATCCTTCAACACATAACCGAGAAAACTTCGGAAACCATCTACCTCAACCTTCGAAAAGCATCCGTTATACAAGTTATGGCGATACTCCCGAACTCCCGCCCCAGTACTGGGTGGCGTCGAGGTTATCTCACCAACGAACTGCATAAAAGAGATTTTCGATGTCGGCGTACTAAACTCAGGTATTCCAGAACTGCAACGATAAAATTGTGACGACAACACCTCGGAGCTCAACTCCCCGGGACACTGCCACAACCCCTAATGACAGGAGGCACCAAGAACAATGTTCTCGTCACAAATCCATCGGAACGATTCCAAGATACCCGCGTGATCCTAAAAAAAATTAGTGAAATTTGAGAAGAGAAGAGTCAAAACTCTACGTCAGGATGCCTTTCCAGAGCGATGAAGGGACTGGGAGTAAAAAGAATTCCTAAACTCTCCGATATATAATCCTAAATGACTCAAAATTTTCTAGACTCAACAACGCCAGCTATTCGATCAAGCAGGGGGCTCCTAAGGTCAGGGAAGGCTCTGATACCAACTTGTAACGCCCTCGATGCGGCTATATCTCCTACGTGTCGAAGCACGACTTAGAGGCATAACCGCATTGAAAGCAATGTCGCAAGTAAGGTAATCTTCACAACAACCCATGTAAATAGATAATAGGGGAAGGTACATAGTTGGCTTACACTCGCCACGTCACACAATACATAAATAACATTACAATCATCCAATACACTCATGGTCCGACTACGGTACCAAAATAAAAGATCAACCCCAACATGCGACACGGTCCCGATCGCCCCAACTGGGCACCACTACTGATCATCAGGGAAAGACACATAGTAACGAGTGAGTCTTCGTCGAACTCCCACTTGAGCTCAAGCGCATCATCTGGAACGGAGTCATCGGGCCCTGCATCTGGTTTGGAAGTAATCTGTGAGCCACGGGACTCAGCAATCTCGCACCCTCGCGATCAAGACTATTTAAGCTTATAGGTAAGGCAAGAATATGTGGAGCTGCAGCAAGCGACTAGCATATATGGTGGCTAACCTGTTCGCAAAAGAGAGCGAGAAGAGAAGGCAAAGCACGAACGAAGAACTAAGAACAACCTACGGCAAACATTACTCCAACACCGTGTTCACTTCCCGGACTCCGCCGAGAAGAGACCATCACGGTAACACACGCAGTTGATTCATTTTAATTAAGTTAAGGTTCAAGTTATCTACAACCATTAACAAATTCCATCTGCCCATAACCGCGGGCACGGCTTTCGAAAGTTCAAATCCCTGCAGGGGAGTCCCAACTTAGCCCATCACAAGCTCTCACGGTCAACGAAGGATATACCTTCTCCCGAGACATTCCGATCAGACTCGGCATCCCGGTTCTACAAGACAACTTCGACAAGTTAAAACAAATCCAGCAACACCGCCCGAATGTGCCGACAAATCCCGATAGGAGCTGCACATATCTCGTTCTCAGGGCACACTCAGATGAGACATCCTATGAGTAAAACCAAACCTCAAGTTGCCCCGAGGTGGCTGAGTCTGCTCGGTCGGACCAACACTCAGAGGAGCACTGGCCCAGGGGGGTTTAAATAAAGATGACCCTTGCGGCTCCGGAAACCCAAGGGAAAAAGAGGCTAGGTGGCAAATGGTAAAACCAAGGTTGGGCATTGCTGGAGGAGTTTTATTCAAGGCGAACTGTCAAGGGGTTCCCATTATAACCCAACCGCGTAAGGAACGCAAAATCCGGGAACATAACACCGATATGACGGAAACTAGGGCGGCAAGAGTGGAACAAAACACTAGGCAAAAGGCCGAGCCTTCCACCCTTTACCAAGTATATAGGTGCATTAAGATAAACAAGATAATATGGTGATATCCCAACAATAAACAATGTTCCAACAAGGAACGATCTCCAATCTTCACCTGCAACTAGCAACGCTATAAGAGGGGCTGAGCGAAGCGGTTACATAGCCAATCAAAGGTTTGCTAGGACATGGTGGGTTAGAGGTTTGACATGGCAATTTGGGAGGCATGATAAGCAAGTGGTCTGCATCGCAGCATAGGCATAGCAAAAGAGCGAGCATCTAGAAAGCAAAGATAGAAGCGATTTCGAGGGTATAATCATCTTGCCTGCAAAGTTGTCAGAGTTGACTGGATCCTCGGAAGCAAACTCAACGGGCTCCTCGTTAACGAACTCGTCTCCCGGCTCTACCCAAACAAGACAAACAAGCAAAAAGGACACAATCAACCACGTGCAAAGCTCAAACAACATGATGCAAACATGGTATGATATGCAGGATGCGGTATGTGATGCATAAGCAAGATTGGACAAGGAATGATTGAACCTGGCCTCAACATGGAAATCCAAGAGTGCCACTGGAAAGGTGAAGTGATTTCGGTTGAAATCGATATAAAGATCACCGAAATCGGATGCACGGTTTGGAAATGGCAAGCAAAACAAATATGGCACCGGTCTGCGATAAACAGCAAGTAGCCATCTAAATGCATCAAGATAAATTGATACAGCACTCAAACATGGCAACAAAATACATGGCAGGTATCATGATGATTGACAAAAGATGAACACTGAGCTACGGCCAATTCATCCATTAACAGGTTCAAACAAGCATGGCAAAAGTGCAAATGATAACAGGTTTCAGACTTAGTGAAATTAACACAAGTCTGGAATTTCAGATCAGGTAGCACACTTTGGAGCATGAAAACTATATGCTACAGGAACTTAACATGGCAAAGCAAGGCATGGCATGAAGCTACTCAAAGCACTTAACAAAAGTCCCTTAGTGACCTTGAGCCAAAAGGGATCAGAAAATACAATTGCAAGCATGTGAACATGGCAAAAACATAATCAGATTACAGACTTAGTGAAAAAACTGGAGCATGCAAATCAGTTAACGAGTAGGCATGTTCTGAGCCGATGCACTCACTACAGAAGCAATCTTACATGTCAGTGCCCTTGAGTGCAGATGTACAAGAGTACCTACTAGCTTACACCCCGTAAGCATATAGTTTTATCATGACCTCCAAAATGCAGTCATGCTACGGTCTATGATCTGGTAGAAATCATATCCTAGAACTTTGTGTTAATGGTTCACTAAGTCTTTAAAACCTCGCTTTATCACGAATATTAGCTGTCTATGGCTACTGTTGTGCCATGCTTTCTTGAACCTGTTAATGGTGAGAATTGGCCGTAGCTCAGTGTTTGCATATTTTGCAAGCATCATCAGTGCATACCCTGCCATGCTGTCTCGTACTAATCATCCTTGGCAAATTCGGCTACAAGTGCCCAACAAATGTTATAGCAGGCAATTCACGGATAAGCAGCAAATAGATGCTCTGATTGACGTCTGTAAGGTCAGAGGTATTCTCTCTTACTTCATTTTGCAACTGCAACTCTTAGATGAAGGACTTGACTAGGTTGTTAGGTGATCGCAGTATATTAGAAGACCAGATCCTTGCTACCTAGTATTTGTATTTCCTCGGACTTTGCATGTACCGGCACAACCGGTCGCATCCGACGGAGATATCTCTCGAGAGTGATCTATCAACATAAAACATATCATCTGATTTCAAATCACGAATATCACCGTCCCACCTCTATATTGAAATTTAAAAGCATGTCTAGGCACTTATATGGATATCCAAGCTTTGAGAATTCTAGAGGCCAGGAGTTTTCCACTCCTAACTTCTATGATCTCAAACCTTCTCAGGCTCGCCATATGCATATACGACAATAGTCCGCTCAATTTTGCCCGACAGCTCTCGTAAGGCCTCAGTCAACCCTACAGATGTCTAGCCACAAATCAATTAGCTAGTTGGTATCGAGGCCACTCTCCTTGTACGTAGTGAAGATGTCTATTGTTGATCTTGATATGATACTATATTGCTTGTTTGTCTTGTAATTATGCATGGGTGTTTAGAGACTGCGCCGGGGAGAGAATCTCATGTGTCAACCATAGTTTTACATCGAGGGACCGAAGACCTTGGAACAAATGTGTCTGTTCCTGGAAGGATGCCACGTCGATGACTCTGACAACTCTAGAGCTAATGGGACAAGATATTAGATCCTTACCTCAGAAATCAGGCTTCCTCATTCCTTTTGCTTTATATTTCATGACGGCTCAGTTCTTCTTTCTTGCGTATGCCTATGCTGCGACTGCAGGAGACTCATATGACGTATCATGTGAGTCCCCATAATCTCCATGAGTACAAAACCTCTGGACGCCACTGAGTGCTTGACCTCCGCGAAATGACCGTCTCTTCTGAATTGATTGGCTATTGTTATGCGCGCTTCGCCAGGAACATTACCCTTCTATCTTATCGCGACACGCCCCACACCGGGAGTCGATGGATCGCTGAGGCGTTCCTAGGTTGCAGGAGGTAGCAAGATGGAGATCATTCCATTGTTGGAACATTGCTTATGGTGTTGCGGGGGATATCACCATATTATCGTGTTTATCTTAATGCATCTAGGCATGATGAAAAACGCAAATTAATCCTAGGGTTACTTGAAATAGAGGTGAGAGATCAGGCCTCCAGTCCCTGTTGTGCTAATCCTAGTGCAGTGATCTTTGTTGCACTTAGTGCAGCCCGCCGGGGCCTCGTTATGGTCGCCAGCGGTGTGGTAGTGTGCCGGGAGTTTGTGCTCGAGGTTCTTGAATACTCGCGCCTTGCCCAGGGTGTCGGTCGCCGGACGTGGGTTGTTGGCCCGGAGTTTTGCGTCGGCTTGGTGGAGCGTGGAGTAATGGAACCCCTTGACAGTTCGCCTTGAATAACTCCTCCAGCAATGCCCAACTTGGTTTTACCATTTGCCACCTAGCCTCTTTTTCCCTTGGGTTTCCGGAGCGCCGAGGTCATCTTTATTTAAACCCCCCTGGGCCAGTGCTCCTCTGAGTGTTGGTCCGACCGAGCAGACTACGGGGCCACCTCGGGGCAACTTGAGGTTTGGTTTTACTCGTAGGATGTCTCATCTGAGTGTGCCCTGAGAACGAGATATGTGCAGCTCCTATCGGGATTTGTCGGCACATTCGGGCGGTGTTGCTGGATTTGTTTTAACTTGTCGAAGTTGTCTTGTAGAACCGGGATACCGAGTCTGATCGGAATGTCTCGGGAGAAGGTTATTCCTTCGTTGACCGTGAGAGCTTGTGATGCATGGGCTAAGTTGGGACTCACCCTGCGTGCAGGGATTTGAAACAGCTCTGTGCGAGCGTGCGTCCCGCTGGGCCGAATGGAGGCTGCTGTCGGGCGCGGTTATGGGGCAGTTAGGGAATTAGTTAATGTTCGCCGATGTAGACATTAACTTGAACGCCGATAATGTCTCCAAGCTTACATGGAGGAGAAAACAAGTCGTGGTCGTTACGGTGATGTCTCGTTCTCGCGGGCGGCAGTACTGGTGGAACTCGGAGACCCCTCGCAGCGTTCTTTCGGTTAGTGACGGAGGTAATGTTATGCCGGGGTTTTAGGTCGCTTGCCGTGGGCCTGTCTATCCGTTGTGGCTCGTTCGTGGCCCTTTGCCTTCTCTTCTCGCTCTCTTTTTGGGCCGCAACAGGTTTAGTGTGCGCTACCAGCTGATATGGTTAGTCGCTGGGTGGCGTGCGGCAGCGGCCATCCAGCCTATGAGTGTATCCTGGGACCCCCGGGTCGTTTCTTATAAGGCCTTAGAGTGCAGTTCGTGGTCCTGATCGGCGGCCCGGAGATGTGTTCCGATTATAGTGAGCGCGTGCGCAGTTGTCTGTTGCCCCGTTGACTTCACAAATTACTGTCAAACGGACTATGTGCATGGCCTCGTTGACTCCCGGGTCTCCAGGGGCCTGGATTGGGGGGCTCCGGGCTATTATAGTTTGGTTTAGAGAGCGGCGCGCGTCCAAGACTCACGACAAAGGAATTTCGAAGGGGGTAAGTTATCTTAATGTATCTGTGACATTTGCCGAGGCTTAGTAGGAGAAGTCCAAGATGGATGAGGATAGAGTAGGTGGTGTTTTGGCGCGAGCATGGGCCCCGATCTAATAGTGAAAGTCGCGCGTCATTACGTGGGGAGGGTTGTCGCGCCTGGGTTGTGGTCGCACCTCGTAAAGTGGTTGATTCTCTCTCATTTAAGGGTGTGGGGTACCATAGTCGGCGAACAACATAGCGCCTCGATAGTAGGGGACCTTCTTGATTCTGCCCTAATGTTGGATTCATTGTACTTGTGTAGGCAACGTGATGCGCTGGTAAAGGTCCCAACTATAGTATGCCGTTTTCCCCTCTATTCTTGACAGTAATTCGCCTATTGTGCCATGGGTTTGAATAGTCAAGGGTAAGTTACCTTACTATACTGCCAACTGAAACGTTGCAATGCGGTTATGTGGCACTCAAGTAAGTGTTGCTTCGAGTCCACGTTACGGGAAATGTTTAACTCAGCCGCCCCCTCACACCGAAAGAATTGGCTGAGGACGTGTTCCCAACGGATGATGTAGATGAGCCGCCAGAACACTGTTCCGGAAACGGGGGAAATGCTCGCGACCTGTTATGTGAGGCCCATTGCTGATCGGAATATGCAGACGAGTGGTGATGGCTCATATGACAATGCACTATTTAGAGATTCATTTTGAGGGATAGCATTATAGATCCCTCGACGAGAGCATTAAGAACACATTCCTTGGTATACTACCAAACCCGACCGAGGGCCTACATATCAATAACGCCTTTAGCGCTGTGAGAGCTCCGCCCTGATCGTGGTCAGAGTAGTATAGGTACTATAATCTCTGTCTACCAAATTCTTCACTAATTTTTTTTTATTTAGGCATACCAGCGAGTGTTCATTCGATTGTTCCTATAGATGAAAAATCTGCAAGAGATTCTTTGATTGTGATGAGCGACCTCAGCACGATGTTCTTGTGTTTGCTCTCCTAGCTAGTCAAGTTCTATCGAGGGAGCCTTGTTCCAGTGGCTTGCGCTGCTGCGCTCTATGTGTGCGCGATTAGCAGCTCCTAGATTAACACAAAAAACACAACGCAGAAGATGAGGTTAAATAATTTTTATTAGTGTTGTAAATGGTGTACATTCCTATTATAATCAGGAGCTACAGGTCAATAAAGAGAAATAAAATTGGGTTGCCTCCCAGCAAGCGCTATCGTTTAACGCCCCTAGCTAGGCATAACGAACAAGAATAGATCTAGGTATTGCCATCTTTGGTAGGCAATCCATAAGTGGCTCTCATGATAGTTTCATATGGTAATTTTATTTTCTTTCTTGTAAAGTGTTCCATGCCCTTTTTTAATGGAAATTGAAATCTAATATTCCCTTCCTTCATATCAATAATCACACCAACCGTTCTAAGGAAATGTCTACCAAGAATAATAGGGCAAGAAGGATTGCAATCTATATCAAGAACAATGAAATCTACGGGCACATAATTCCTATTTGCAACAATAAGAACATCATTAATTCTTCCCATAGGTTTTTTAATAGTGGAATCCGCAAGATGCAAGTTTAGAGAACAATCATCAAAATTACGGA
>NW_024111861.1:0-16470 GCF_003073215.2 Triticum urartu | reverse complement strand
AGGAGCATTTTTTATTATAAGAGGGTGACATTTTTATTATTGAGAGGATGACAGTTTTGTTTTACCGATATTGTAGTTTTTACTAATAAGAGCATGATACGTCCATTTTGCGTCATGCTTTTATGTTAATATTTATTGCATTATGGGCTGTTATTTCATGTTATGTCACAATACTTATGGCTATTCTCTCTTATTTTACAAGGTTTACCATGAAGAGGGGGAATGCCGGCAGCTGGAATTCTGGCTGGAAAAGGAGCAAATATTGGAGACCTATTCTGCGCAACTCCAAAAGTCCTGAAACTCCACGGAATATCTTAAAATAAATAAAGAAAAATCGTCGCCAAAGATGAAGGCCAGGGGGCCCACACCCTGCTCACGAGGGTGGGGGCGCGCCCCTCCCCCTGGGCGCGCCCCCCTACCTCGTGGGCCCCCTGGTGGCTCTCCGACGCCCATCTTCTCCTATATGAAGTCTTTCGATGAGAAAAAAAATCATAAGCAACCTTTCGGGACGAGACTCCGCCGCCACGAGGCGGAACCTTGGCGGAACCAATCTAGGGCTCCGGCAGAGCTGTTCTGCCGGGGACACTTCCCTCCGGGAGGGGGAAATCATCACCATCGTCATCACCAACGCTCCTCTCATCGGGAGAGGGCAATCTCCATCAACATCTTCACCAACACCATCTCATCTCCAAACCCTAGTTCATCTCTTGTATCCAATTCTTGTCTCAAAGTCCGGGATTGGTGCTAGTAGGTTGCTAGTAGTGTTGATTACTCCTTGTAGTTGATGCTAGTTGGTTTATTGGTGGAAGATCATATGTTCAGATCCTTTATGCATCTATTACCCCTCTGATTATGAACATGAATATGCTTTGTGAGTAGTTACATTTGTTCCTGAGGACACGGGAGAAGTCTTGCTATTAGTAGTCATGTGAATTTGGTATTCGTTCGATATTTTGATGAGATGTATGTTGTCTACCTCTAGTGGTGTTATGTGAACGTCGACTACATAACACTTCACCATTATTTGGGCCTAGAGGAAGGCATTGGGAAGTAATAAGTAGATGATGGGTTGCTAGAGTGACAGAAGCTTAAACCCTAGTTTATGCGTTGCTTCGTAAGGGGCTGATTTGGATCCATATGTTTCATGCTATGGTTAGGTTTACCTTAATACTTTTGTTGTAGTTGCGGATGCTTGCAATAGAGGTTAATCATAAGTGGGATGCTTGTTCAAGTAAGAACAGCACCCAAGCACCGGTCCACCCACATATCAAATTATCAAAGTACCGAACGCGAATCATATGAGCGTGATGAAAACTAGCTTGACGATATTCCCATGTGTCCTCGGGAGCTCTTTTCCTTATATAAGAATTTGTCCGGCTTGTCCTTTGCTACAAAAAGGATTGGGCCACCTTGTTGCACCTTATTTACTTTTGTTACTTGTTGCTCGTTACAATTTACCTTATCACAAAACTATCTGTTACCACTTATTTCAGTACTTGCAGAGAATACCTTGCTGAAAACCGCTTATCATTTCCTTCTGCTCCTCGTTGGGTTTGACACTCTTACTTATCAAAAGGACTACGATAGATCCCCTATACTTGTGGGTCATCAAGACTCTTTTCTGGCGCCGTTGCCGGGGAGTGTAGCGCCTTTGGTAGGTGGAATTTGGTAAGGAAAATTTATATAGTGTGCTGAAATTTTCTGTCACTTGTTACTATGGAAACTGAATCTCTGAGGGGCTTGTTCGGGGTATCTTCACCCCGTCCAGTAGAGCAAAGAGTTGCTCCTCAACCTACTGAACCTATTGAAAATGAAACTCCTTTTGCATTTCCTTCGGGTATTATGGAAAAACTGCTGGCTAATACTTTTACAGGAGATGGGACAAAGCATCCCGACGACATCTACGCTATTTGGATGATATTTGTGGATTATTTAAGCTTGCAGGTATACCCGATGATGTTGTTAAGAAGAAGGCTTTCCCTTTATCTTTGGAGGGAGACGCATCGACATGGTATAGGCTATGTGATGATACGAGATCATGGAACTATAAAAGAATGAAATTGGAATTTCATCAAAAGTATTACCTATGCATCTTGTTCATCGTGATCGCAATTATATATATAATTTTTGGCCTCGCGAAGGAGAAAGCATCGCTCAAGCTTGGGGGAGGCTTAAATCAATGTTATATTCATGCCCCAATCATGAGCTCTCAAAATTGACAATTCTCCAGAATTTTTATGCTCGGCTTTCTGATAACAATCGCACCATGCTCGATACTTCTTGTGCTGGCTCTTTTATGATGAAGACTATTGAATTCAGATGGAATTTATTGGATAGAATTAAACGCAACTCTGAAGATTGGGACCTCGAGGAAGGTAAGGAGTCAGGTATGACACCTAAGTTTGATTGTGTTAAATCTTTTATGGATACCGATATTTTCCGTAAGTTTAGCACTAAATATGGACTTGACTCTGAGATAGTAGCTTCTTTCTATGAATCTTTTGCTACTTATGTTGATCTCCCCAAGGAGAAGTGGTTTAAATATCATCCTCCCATAGAAGTAAAAGTAGCTGCACCTATTAAAGTTGAAGAAAAGACCATCACTTATAATGATCCTATTGTTCCCACCTCTTATGTTGAGAAACCACATTTCCCTGCTAGAGTAAAGGATCATGCTAAAGCTTCAACTGTTGTTCGTAAAAGCAATACTAGAACTTATACACCTCCTGAGCAAGTCAAAGTAGAACCTAATATTGCTATTGTTAAAGATCTCTTGTTTGATAATATTGATGGGCATGTCATTGAATTCTCTGGTGAAACTGCTAGAATTGCTAAACCCTGTGATAGAGATAAACATAGACCTGTGGTAGGCGTGCCTGTTATTTCTGTTAAAATAGGAGATCATTGTTATCATGGCTTATGTGATATGGGTGCTAGTGCAGTGTTATACCCATATGACTTATCCTATATATTTAAGAAGTTCATCCTCACTATCTAATTTATTTGCACATGCAAGCTATCCACGTCACCCCACATGCCCCACACATTCCATCTCAGAAAAAAAATAGTGCGACACAACTTTTACTTAATCATTAATCGTTTGTTCTTCCACTAACACTTTTATTTATGGGATAGGGGAAAGGATCAGCTGTCCCTTGGTTGTTTGTTCTTCCATCTTCTATAGTAAATGAGTAGTCAAAGGGCCCGATGCATGGGTAACACAGTGTTTGATCTACACATCTCATTCTTCTCCTATTTGTAATTGAGTCGTCTCCACCAGAATTGAACTCGGAGGTGTTTAGCCTCATCACCACACCGAGATGGATATTGATGCCGCGCCTCAACGTCGACGGTGCTACGGTACTGACGCACGCCCACAGCGCCTCCCTGCTGCCCTGCTTCATCTTGGCCAAGTCACGACGCCATGCCTGGAAGGCGCCGCCGCACTCCTACAGCGCGTCCCTGGTGCCCCACGTCCGCTTCGCTTGGCCATGATGTCAGGCCTGGACGGCGCCGCTGCACGTCCGCTGCGCCTCACTACTCCTCGCTACAACTTCGGCATGCCACGACGTTGCGCCTAGATGGCGCCGCCGCATGCCCGCAGCGCCTCTGGTGCTCCTCATTGGCTTTGCCTGGCCAACCATATCTGATCGTCCGCACCGGCTTTGACCGTCCGGCACTACCCTCGGCACCCACCCCACACCGTTTCAGTGCCATCAAGGATCGTGCCACTACCCGTCCCCTTGGTCCCTCCTCCCTTTGCTTTGGTGTGGAGCTCAGCGAGCGAACAACATAGTGTACGCTGGGAGAGGAAGAGGAGAGGGTCTTTACAGTTCTGCTTGCCTCTTCCATTTTTATTCAGTTATCTCCATCAGACATCACTAGCACCAACGGACATGGTTGTAAGCTATTCTCCTTGGCTATTATTTCGATGTGGTAGTTCTGCTTAGTAATGCACACGAACATATGATGTTTTTTGCTTGCCCAGTTGTTTGCTTCGGATGCATTGTGAATTCCTGACTGATTGGTTTAATTCTAGGCTCATTCTTGCAGACGTTCAGGAATGATGATTGTTGTTGTTGTTCTCGGACAGTAGGTTTCAGCCATTGAGAAGTCCACATATAAACACAAGACTAACTTCATGTTGTATTTATTTGTATCCCCTACTTCCTCTCATTTTTCCTTCTCTGTGAACATGTTTATTCAGATTTTAGAGGCAACAAATCAAATTTGAACATGTTTATTCATATTTTGGAGGCTACAACTCTGTTGATTTTTTATCAGATCTAATCACCACTTCACCATATAGTAGGTCTTTAGGTTTTTCTCAGTTATTGCATTTTGCAATTTCTGTCCATGATTAATGGCGTGATGAACATAACAATGGCTCTTCGGGGGATAATTTAGTATTGACTGTATCGTTTTGATGACTGCAATATTTATCTTTGTGGATATGAGTCGAGTTGGATTCCAGTTGAGTGGCACCAATATTTTTTGTTTGACAACTCCTCATCAATCTTCCTTTTGCCTCTTTTTTGTGAAATAATTAAATATTCCTTGAATTACTAAATTGCAAACTTCAAAGATTCAATAATCCATAGTAAAAAATAATATTCACATCAGTTTATATGCAGATGTTCCGGCCGCAACGCGCGGGGAATCATCTAGTTAAAGAAATTATGCATGATATCGCACCTGCTGAGTTAGAAGATATTGATGTTACAATTAAACTTGCCAATAGAGATACTATATCTGCAATGGGAATTGTTAGAGATGTTGAAGTCTTGTGTGGGAAAACCAAATATCCCGCTGACTTTCTTGTTCTTGGTTCTCCACAAGATAGCTTTTGTCCCATTATTTGGTAGACCCTTCTTGAATACTGTTAATGCTACGATAGACTGCAAAAGAATGTTGTTACTGTTGGCTTGGATGATATGGTTCATGAGTTTAATTTCTCTAAATTTAGTAAACAACATCGTGAGGAAGAATTACCTAGTAAGGATGAAATTATTGGTCTTGCTTCTATTGCTGTACCTCCTAGTGATCCTTTAGAACACTATTTGCTAGACCATGAAAATGATATGTTTATGAATGAAAGAAAGGAAATAGATGAAATTCTTTAAACAGGAACCTATTCTGAAACACAATTTGCCTGTTGAAATCCTAGGGGATCCTCCTCCACCCAAGGGTGATCCCGTTTTGAGCTTAAACCGTTGCCTGATAATCTTAAATATGCTTATCTTGATGAAAAGAAGAATATCCTGTTATTATTAGTGCTAACCTTTCAGAGCATGAAGAAGAAAGATTATTGAAAACTCTGAAGAAGCACCGTGCCGCTATTGGATATACTCTTGATGATCTTAAGGGCATTAGTCCCACTCTATGTCAGCATAAAATAAATTTGGAAGCGGATGCTAAACCAGTATGTGATCCTCAACGACGTTTGAATCCTAAAATGAAAGAAGTGGTAAGGAAGGAAATACTCAAGCTTCTGGAGGCAGGTATAATTTATCCCGTTGCTGATAGTCAGTGGGTAAGTCCTGTCCATTGTGTCCCTAAGAAGGGAGGTATTACTGTTGTCCCTAATGATAAAGATGAATTGATTCCTCAAAGAATTATTACAGGTTATAGGATGGTAATTGATTTCCGCAAATTAAATAAAGCTACTAAGAAAGATCATTACCCCTTACCTTTTATTGATCAAATGCTAGAAAGATTATGCAAACATACACATTATTGCTTTCTAGATGGTTATTCTGGTTTCTCTCAAATACCTGTGTCGGCTAAAGATCAATCAAAGACTACTTTTACATGCCCTTTTGGTACTTTTGCTTATAGACGTATGCCTTTTGGTTTATGTAATGCACCTGCTACCTTTCAAAGATGCATGATGGCTATATTCTCTGACTTTTGTGAAAAGATTTGTGAGGTTTTCATGGATGACTTTTCCGTCTATGGTTCCTCTTTTGATGATTGCTTGAGCAATCTTGATCGAGTTTTGCAGAGATGTGAAGAAACTAATCTTGTCTTGAATTGGGAAAAGTGCCACTTTATGGTTAATGAAGGTATTGTCTTGGGGCACAAAGTTTCTGAAAGAGGTATTGAAGTTGATAAAGCCAAGGTTGATGCTATTGAAAAGATGCCATGTCCCAAGGACATCAAAGGTATAAGAAGTTTCCTTGGTCATGCCGGATTTTACAGGAGGTTCATCAAGGACTTCTCAAAAATTTATCGGCCTCTGACTAATTTATTGCAAAAAGATATACCATTTGTCTTTGATGATGATTGTGTAGAAGCATTTGAAATACTTAAGAAGGCATTAGTCTCTGCACCTGTTGTTCAGCCACCTGATTGGAATTTACCCTTTGAAATTATGTGTGATGCTAGTGATTATGCTGTAGGTGCTGTTCTAGGCAAAGAGTTGATAAGAAATTAAATGTTATCCATTATGCTAGTAAGACTCTAGACAATGCTCAAAGAAATTATGCTACTACCTGAAAAAGAACTTTTAGCAGTTGTATTTGCTTGTGATAAGTTCAGACCTTATATTGTTGATTCTAAAGTAACTATTCACACTGATCATGCTGCTATTAAATATCTTATGGAAAAGAAAGATGCTAAACCTAGACTTATTAGATGGGTTCTCTTGCTGCAAGAATTTGATTTGCATATTGTTGATAGAAAAGGAGCTGAGAACCCAGTTGCAGACAACTTATCTAGGTTAGAGAATGTTCTTGATGACCCACTACCTATTGATGATAGCTTTCCTGATGAACAATTAAATGTCATAAGCACTTCTCGTAGCACTCCATGGTATGCTGATTATGCTAATTATATTGTTGCTAAATTTATACCACCTAGCTTCACATACCAACAAAAGAAAAAGTTCTTCTATGATTTGAGACATTACTTTTGGGATGACCCACATCTTTATAAAGAAGGAGTAGATGGTGTTATTAGACGTTGTGTACCTGAGCATGAACAGGAACAGATCCTACGCAAGTGTCACTCCGAAGCTTATGGAGGACACCACGCTGGAGATAGAACTGCACATAAGGTATTGCAATCTGGTTTTTATTGGCCTACTCTCTTCAAGGATGCCCGTAAGTTTGTCTTATCTTGTGATGAATGTCAAAGAATTGGTAATATTAGTAGACGTCAAGAAATGCCTATGAATTATTCACTTGTTATTGAACCATTTGATGTTTGGGGCTTTGATTATATGGGACCTTTTCCTGCCTCTAATGGATACACATATTTTAGTTGCTGTTGATTACGTTACTAAGTGGGTAGAAGCTATTCCAACTAGTAGTGCTGATCATAACACTTCTATTAAAATGCTTAAGGAAGTTATTTTTCCGAGGTTTGGAGTCCCTAGATATTTAATGACTGATGGTGGTTCACACTTTATTCATGGTGCTTTCCGTAAAATGCTTGCCTAAATATGATGTTAATCATAGAATTGCATCTCCTTATCACCCACAGTCTAGTGGTCAAGTAGAATTGAGAATAGAGAGCTCAAATTAATTTTGCAAAAGACTGTTAATAGGTCTAGAAAGAATTGGTCCAAGAAACTTGATGATGCATTATGGGCATATAGAACTGCATATATTTGTATCCTTTATTGTCATGCCATTTTCTTTAAACAACTTGGCATTTTATTGGGTTCTCCATTCATCAAGTGAGCTAATATCAAATAACCTCTTCTCACCGGCAAGTTTGAAATCATAGTTAAGCTCTTTAATAGCCCAATATGCCTTATGTTCTAGTTCGAGAGGTAAGTGACATGCTTTTCCATAAACCATTTTATACGGAGACATACCCATAGGATTCTTATATGCAGTTCTATAGGCCCATAATGCATCATCAAGTTTCTTGGACCAATTCTTTCTAGACCTATTAACAGTCTTTTCAAAATTAATTTGAGCTCTCTATTTACCTACTTGACCACTAGACTATGGATAGAGATGCAACTATTATGATTACTGAGCATCATATTTAGCAACATTTTACGGAAGACCATGAATAAAATGTGATTATCTACGCTTGATCAACTGAGTGACATGGTGGTGAGAATTACCACGGAAGAATGGCATATGTAAATGCCAAGAATTATAGAAAGAAAAGTAAGATATGGCATGACAAAAGGATACAAATAGCGTGAGTTTAATGTAGGTGATTATGTATTGCTATACAACTCTCGTTTAAGATTTTTTGCAGGAAAACTTCTCTCTAAATGGGAAGGTCCTTACGTTATCGAGGAGGTCTATCGTTCCGGTGCCATAAAAATCAACAACTTCGAAGGCACAAATCCGAAGGTGGTGAACGGTCAAAGAATCAAACATTATATCTCAGGTAATCCCATAAATGTTGAAACCAATGTTATTGAAACCGTAACCCCGGAGGAATACATAAGGGACACTTTGAACGTTCCAGACTCCGAAAAGGAATAGGTATGTGGTACGGTAAGTAAACCGACTCCAAAACAATTTTTAAGGCAATATTTCTCCGTTTTGGAATATTTAGAAAAATAGAAAAATAGTAGCAGTCCGGGAGGACACGAGCCTCCACGAGGTGGAGGGCGCGCCCTACCCCCTGGGCGCGCCCCCTACCTCGTGAGCACCTCGTGTGCCTCCGGACTCCGTTTTCTGCACGATACGTATTTTGGTCGGTAAAAATTCATTATATATTCTCCCGAAGGTTTTGACTCCCGTATCACGCAAATATCCCCTGTTTTCGTTTCGAGCTGTTTCCGTTGCAGATTTGAGAATTCCGGAGACTCGATCATCCTTCTATGAGGGTGAGCCTATGCCATGGAAGGGGACGAAAGCTTGCGTCATCAACAACACCTCCACCTCCAACAACAAAGAAGGAGACCTCATCACATGGGTATGGGCACTCCCCTTGGCAACTGCCAAGCTTGGGGGAGGTGCCCCGGTATCGTATCACCATCACAACTCCTATCTTTACCGTTTTTCTTAGTTCGATCCTATTAGTAGTATCTTGATTTAGTAGAATAAAGTCATGGCATGATCTAGTTTTGAAGTTTGCTTTATGATCCCTCTATGCAATCGAGTCCGTGAGCTATATATAATAAAGATTAGTGTTGAGTCAAGGGCTTGATTATTTTGCCATGATCTTGAGTGAATAAAAGAAAGAATAAAAAGAAACAAAGAGTTCATATTGATCTTATTGAGAGTAATGACTTCACATAGAAAGAGTATGATGATTAAAAAGTTGTTAGGAGTTGGCAAATATAGCTTTAGTCATCGTGCAATTAATAGGAAGTAATAAGGAGAGAGAGGTTTCACATATAGATATACTATCATTGACATCTTTCATAATTGGGAGCACTCATTAAGTATGACATGCTAAAGAGTTGATGTTGGACAAGGAAGACAACGTAATGGGTTATGTTTTCTCGCATCTCAGTTAAAGTATATTGTCATGGATCATTCAAACATGTTGAGCTTGCCTTTCCCCCTCATGCTAGCCAAATTCTCAGCACCAAGTAGAGATACTACTTGTGCTTCCAAATACCCTTAAACCAGTTTAGCCATGAGAGTCCACCATATCTACCTATGGATTGAGTAAGATCCTTCAAGTAAGTTGTCATCGGTGCAAGCAATAAAAATTGCTCTTTAAATATGCATGACTTATTAGTGCAGAGAAATAAGCTTTGTACGAACTTGTTGTGGACGCAATAAAAGCGACGGACTGCATAATAAAGGTTCACATACAAGGGGCAATATAAAGTGACGTTCTTTTGCATTAAGATTTTGTGCATCCAACCATAAAAGCGCATGGCAACCTCTGCTTCCCTCTGCGAAGGGCCTATCTTTTATTATTATCCTCTATCTTATGCAAGAGTCAAGGTAATCTTCACCTTTCCCTTTTTCATTTTATCCTTTGGCAAGCACTTCATGGTGGGGTGATCCTGATATATATATCCAATTGGATGTACGTTAGCATGAACTATTATTGTTGACATCACCCAAAGGTGAATAAGTTTGGAGGCAGCATTATAAGCCCCAATCTTTCTCTGTGTCTGATTGAAACTTCATAACCACAAGTATTGCGTGAGTGTTAGCAATTATGAAGGACTAAGTGATAGTTGAGTATGTGGACTTGCTTTTAAGCTCTGACATAGACTCCTTCCGATGTTATGCATAAATTGCAATTGTTCAATGATAGAATTATGTTTGTCGGATCTAATAATTGGGAGCGGTGTCGCGGTCTTAAATATCATAATATCTGTTAGCACTGCCTAATTTCATTAGGTCGTGATTCATACTGTTGGCAGGTTGGAGTGAAAATGAAATCATCAGCTTGAACATCAGGGTGAGGAATTAATACAATAATGAATTAAATCTATATATGTTTTGCACAGAAATATTATTGAAACAATTATGCACTTGATGCCTTTCAATGTCACGTCATTTATTCTTTATATCTTGACGCCTCTACCTCATCTAAACATGAGGATTCATCATCTATTAGTTGTATCCAGGCACTCATCACTTTTATCGCTTGAGACAAGTGAGGTCTGAAGTCGTGGCGGAGAGTTGACTCACGCTCCATTTTGCGATCTATGCTATTATAGTTACCATATTATCTGGACATTAACTGGCTGTTACTTTGTTGTTTTTCTCTACCATTATGTATCAGAACATATCCTTGTTAATGGCTTATATGCTTCTCTTATTAATTCTCATAGGATATCACCAATTATGAAAGTGCTAGTATGTGTTAATCGACTGAGGCAGCCTAGCGAATCTAACATGGCTTGGTAAACGGTTTAGTCAAAGGGATTATAATGCAATGAACTATCCTTCTTCGTGGAACACATCCTTGTCTCACCAAATCCATTGTTACTCAGCATATTCACAGGTTGCAAAATTATACATTCTTTTTTAAAACACATATTATGACTTATAAAAGGAACAAAATCACTCATTCAGATATTCACCTACATAAAAGACTTTTGAATGGAAATTCATGCACCATAGGAGCCACACATCGCTGTATCATCGTATGCAGTGAGATGCCTAGCGGATAGCTGCCACTCACACCCGACAACTGGTAGCCGGTCCGCCGTCTTCCTCTATATTAATTCCTCAGTGGGAGGCCCACTTGTAATAAATTCAGTCGAGGCCGAGAAATTTTTGAGAAGTCCTTAATGAACCTCCTATAAAACCGCAGTGACTAAGGAAACTTCTTATACCTTTGATGTCCTTGGGACATGGCATCTTTTCAATAGCATCAACCTTGGCTTTATCAACTTCAATACCTCTTTCAGAAACTTTGTGCCCCAAGACAATACCTTCATTAACCATAAAGTGGCACTTTTCCCAATTCAAGACAAGATTAGTTTCTTCACATCTCTGCAAAACTCGATCAAGATTGCTCAAGCAATCATCAAAAGAGGAACCATAGACGGAAAAGTCGTCCATGAAAACCTCACAAATCTTTTCACAAAAGTCAGAGAATATAGCCATCATGCATCTTTGAAAGGTAGCAGGTGCATTACATAAACCAAAAGGCATACGTCTATAAGCAAAAGTACCAAAAGGGCATGTAAAAGTAGTCTTTGATTGATCTTTAGCCGACACAGGTATTTGAGAGAAACCAGAATAACCATCTAGAAAGCAATAATGTGTATGTTTGCATAATCTTTCTAGCATTTGATCAATAAAAGGTAAGGGGTAATGATCTTTCTTAGGCTTTATTTAATTTCTGGAAATCAATTACCATCCTATAACCTGTAATAATTCTTTGAGGAATCAATTCATCTTTATCATTAGTGACAACAGTAATACCTCCCTTCTTAGGGACAATGGACGAGCACTTACCCACTGACTATCAGCAACGGGATAAATTATACCTGCCTCCAGAAGCTTGAGTATTTCCTTCCTTACCACTTCTATCATTTTAGGATTCAAACGTCGTTGAGGATCACATACTGGTTTAGCATCCGCTTCCAAATTTATTTTATGCTGACATAGAGTGGGACTAATGCCCTTAAGATCATCAAGAGTATATCCAATAGCGGCACGGTGCTTCTTCAGAGTTTTCAATAATCTTTCTTCTTCATGCTCTGAAAGGTTAGCACTAATAATAACAGGATATATTTTCCTTTCATCAAGATTAGCATACTTGAGATTATCAGGCAATGGTTTAAGCTCAAAAACGGGATCACCCTTGGGTGGAGGAGGATCCCCTAGGATTTCAACAGGCAAATTGTGTTTCAGAATAGGTTCCTGTTTAAAGAATATTTCATCTATTTCCTTTCTTTCATTCATAAACATATCATTTTCATGGTCTAGCAAATAGTGTTCTAAAGGATCACTAGGAGGTACAGCAATAGAAGCAAGACCAATAATTTCATCCTTACTAGGCAATTCTTCCTCACGATGTTGTTTACTGAATTTAGAGAAATTAAACTCATGAACCATATCATCGAAGCCAACAGTAACAACATTCTTTTTGCAGTCTATCGTAGCATTAACAGTATTCAAGAAAGGGCTATACCAAAAAATAATGGACAAAAGCTATCTTGTGGAGAACCAAGAACAAGAAAGTCAGCGGGATATTTGTTTTCCCACACAAGACTTCAACATCTAACAATTCCCATTGCAGATATAGTATCTCTATTGGCAAGTTTAATTGTAACATCAATATCTTCTAACTCAGCAGGTGAGATATCATGCATAATTTCTTTATATAAGTCATGGTATAACACTAGCACTAAGCACCCATATCACAATAAGCCATGATAACAATGATCTCCTATTTTAACAGAAATAACAGGCAACGCCTACCACAGGTTCTAATGTTTATCTCTATCACAGGGTTAGGCAATTCTAGCAGTTAACCAGAGAATTCAATGACAATGCCCATCAAATATTATCAACAAGAGATTTTAACATAGCAATATTAGGTTCTACTTTGACTTGCTCCAGGAGGTGTATATTTCTAGTATTGCTTTTACGAACAACAGTTGAAGCTTTTAGCATGATCCTTTACTCTAGCAGGGAAAGGTGGTTCTCACATAAGAGGTGGGGAACAATAGGATCATTATAAGTGATGGTCTTTTCTTCAACTTTAATAGGTGAAGCTACTTTTACTTCTATGGGAGGATGATATTTAAACCACTTCTCCTTGGGGAGATCAACATAAGTAGCAAAAGATTCACAGAAAGAAGCTCTATCTCAGAGTCAAGTTCCATATTTAAGTGCTAAATTTACGACATATCGTATCCATAAAAGATTTTAACACAAAATCAAACTTAGGTGTCATACCTGACTCCTTACCTTCGTCGAGGTCCCATCTTTAGAGTTGCGTTAATTCTATCCAATAAATTCCATCTGAATTTCAATAGTCCTTCAATCATAAAAAGCAGCACAAAAGTATCGAGCATGGTGCGATTGTTTATCAGAAAGCCCGAGCATAAAATTCTGGATATTGTCAATTTTGAGAGCTTCATGATTTGGGGCATGAATATAATTGATTTAAGCTCCCCCAAGCTTGAGCGATGCTTTCTCCTTCGCGAGGGCCAAAATTATATATTTTGCGATCACGATGAACAAGATGCATAGAGTAATACTTTTGATGAAATTCCAATTTCATTCTTTATAGTTCCATGATTCGTAATCATCACATAGCCTATACCATGTCGATGCGTCTCCCTTCCAAAGATAAAGGAAAGCCTTCTTCTTAACACATCATCGGGTTATACCTGCAAGCTTAAATAATCCACAAATATCCATCCATAATAGCGTAGATCTCGTCGGATGCTTTGTCCCATCTCCTGTAAAAGTATTAGCCTAGCAGTTTTTACATAACCCGAAGGAAATGCAAAGGATTTCATTTTCAATAAGGTTCAGTAGGTGAGGAGCAACTCTTTGCTCTACTGGACGGGGTGAGATCCCCGAAAAGCCCCTCAGAGATTTGTCATAGTAACAAGTGACAGAAAATTTCAGCACACTATTATAAATTTTTCCTTACAATTCACCTACAAAGGCGCTACACTCCCACAACGCGCCAGAAAAGAGTCTTGATGACCCACAAGTATAGGGGATCTATCGTAGTCCCTTTCGATAAGTAAGAGTGTCGAACCAAACGAGGAGCAGAAGGAAATGATAAGCGGTTTTCAGCAAGGTATTCTCTGGCAAGTACTGAAATATAAGTGGTAACAGATAGTTTTGTGATAAGATATTTGTAACCGAGCAACAAGTAACAAATGTAAATAAGGTGCAGAAAGGTGGCCCAATCCTTTTTGTAGCAAAGGACAAGCCGGACAAATTCTTATATAAGGAAGAGATCCCGAGGACACATGGGAATATCATCAAGCTAGTTTTCATCACGCTCATATGATTCACGTTCGGTACTTTGATAATTTGATATGTGGGTGGCCCGGTGCTTGGGTGCTGTTCTTACTTAAATAGGCATCCCAGTTATGATTAACCTCTATTGCAAGCATCCGCAACTACAACAAAAGTATTAAGGTAAACCTAACCATCGCATGAAACATATGGATCCAAATCAGCCCCTTACGAAGCAACGCATAAACTAGGGTTTAAGCTTCTGTCTCTCTAGAAACCCATCATCTACTTATTACTTCCCAATGCCTTCCTCTAGGCCCAAATAATGGTAAAGTGTTATGTAGTCGACATTCACATAACACCACTAGAGGTTAGACAACAAACATCTCATCAAAATATCAAACGAATACCAAATTCACATGACTACTAATAGCAAGACTTCTCCCGTGTCCTCAGGAACAAACATAAATACTCACAAAGCATATTCATGTTCATAATCAGAGGGGTAATGGTATGCATAAAGGATCTGAACATATGATCTTCCACCAAGTAAACCAACTAGCATCAACTACAAGGAGTAATCAACACTACTAGCAACCTACTAGCACCAATCCCGGACTTAGAGACAAGAATTGGATACAAGAGATGAACTAGGGTTTGGAGATGAGATGGTGCTGGTGAAGATGTTGATGGAGATTGCCCTCTCCCGATGAGAGGAGCATTGGTGATGACGATGGTGATGATTTCCCCCTCCCGGAGGGAAGTGTCCCCGGCAGAACAGCTCTGCCGGAGCCCTAGATTGGTTCCGCCAAGGTTCCGTGGCGGCGGAGTCTCGTCCCGAAAGTTGCTTATTTTTTTTCTCATCGAAAGACTTCATATAGGAGAAGATGGGCGTCGGAGAGCCACCAGGGGGCCCACGAGGTAGGGGGGCGCGCCCAGGGGGGAGGGGCGCGCCCCCCACCTCGTATGAGCAGGGTGTGGGCCCCCTGGCCTTCATCTTTGGCGACGATTTTTCTTTATTTATTTTAAGATATTCCGTGGAGTTTCAGGACTTTTGGAGTTGCGCAGAATAGGTCTCCAATATTTGCTCCTTTTCCAGCCAGAATTCCAGCTGCCGGCATTCCCCCTCATGGTAAACCTTGTAAAATAAGAGAGAATAGCCATAAGTATTGTGACATAACGTGAAATACAGCCCATAATGCAATAAATATAACATAAAAGCATGATGCCAAAATGGACGTATCAACTCCCCCAAGCTTAGACCTCGCTTGTCCCTCAAGCGAAAAGCCGATAACAATAAATATGTCCTCATGTTTAGAGGTAGAGGCGTCGATAAAAATAAAATACGGACATGAAGGCATCATGATTATTCTCATAACAGCAACATATATAGATTTTGTCATATGATTACTTATGTTCAAGTGATGATCTATTCACAATGCAAAAGTATGAATCAGAAACCTTATTAGGCCTAACAAATTATAACCTCAGTCATTGAAGCAATTGCAATTTATCATAACATCGGAAGGAGTCTATGTCAGAGCTTAAAAGCAAGTCCACATACTCAACTATCACTTAGTCCTTCATAATTGCTAACACTCACGCAATACTTGTGGTTATGAAGTTTCAATCAGACACAGAGAAAGATTGGGGCTTATAATGCTGCCTCCAAACTTATTCACCTTTGGGTGATGTCAACAATAATAGTTCATGCTAACGTACATCCAATTGGATATATATATCAGGATCACCCCACCATGAAGTGCTTGCCAAAGGATAAAATGAAAAAGGGAAAGGTGAAGATTACCTTGACTCTTGCATAAGATAGAGGATAATAATAAAAGATAGGCCCTTCGCAGAGGGAAGCAGAGGTTGCCATGCGCTTTTATGGTTGGATGCACAAAATCTTAATGCAAAAGAACGTCACTTTATATTGCCCCTTGTATGTGAACCTTTATTATGCAGTCCGTCGCTTTTATTGCATCCACAACAAGTTCGTACAAAGCTTATTTCTCTGCACTAATAAGTCATGCATATTTAAAGAGCAATTTTTATTGCTTGCACCGATGACAACTTACTTGAAGGATCTTACTCAATCCATAGGTAGATATGGTGGACTCTCATGGCTAAACTGGTTTAAGGGTAT
>NW_024111860.1:0-9032 GCF_003073215.2 Triticum urartu | reverse complement strand
ACTCTAAAAGCTTAACTCGGTGGGACCGATATGGTTAGGGTTTGGGCATAACGTAATCTCGGTGAGACCGATTACACAAACTCGGTGAGACCGAATTTGGTAATTAGCTAACCAGAGAGTTGGTCAGGCAAACTCGGTGGGACCGATTTGCTCTTTCGGTGAGACCGAAAAGTTACAAAAAGGAAACACTGAATTTACATTGCAATCTCGGTGGGACCGATTCGCTCTTTCGGTGAGACCGAAAAGTTACGAAAGGGAAACAGAGAGTTTGCAATCCCATCTCGGTGAGACCGAGATCCCTATCGGTAGAACCGAATTGCTAGGGTTTGGCAGTGGCTTATGACAAGTGAAACTCGGTGGCGCCGGATAGAAGAATCGGTAGGACCGAGTTTGGCTTAGGGTTTAGGTCATATGTGGATATGGGAAAGTAGTTGAGGGTTTTGGAGCATATCACTAAGCACATGAAGCAAGAGGCTCATTAAGCAACACCTCATCCCTCCTTGATAGTATTGGCTTTTCCTAAAGACTCAATGTGATCTTGGATCACTAAAATATAAAATGAAGAGTCTTGAGCTTTTGAGCTTGAGCCAATCCTTTGTCCTTAGCATTTTGAGGGTTCCACTTTCACATCCATGCCATGCCAATCATTGAGCTTTCCTGAAATAATCATCTTGGAATAGCATTAGCTCAATGAGCTATATGTTGTTATGAATTACCAAAACCACCTAGGGATAGTTGCACTTTCACAAACCAAACAAGACCCAGAAGGCAAGAGATGGCTCGAACGAGAAAAGGCACCCCCCGCGCGCATCGATAAAAATTAAGCTTCACCTCAAGTCCAGATCCAGAAAGCAAAGCCACAGAAAGAGAGATCCAAAATAAAAGGCCGCGTCTGGCACCTAGTCTAGTCTTCGGGTCTTCAAGTCTTCTCACCAACGCGGAGCTAAGTGCTGCCACTAGGTGTGGGAGGGAGCCCCAGGGCCTGAGGCCGGCGCTCTTGAGACTCCGGGGCGTGTACAACCCCAACTCATTATTACATGAGAGTGTCACAGGCGGCGAGCTTCACAGGCACTGGGCCTTCTTCACAGGTACCCGCCTTGCTTCATATCACGAGACGAGGGCCCCACCTTGTGCCACCCTCGACCTCCTTTCAGCCGACCGTCACCAGGACAACACAAAAGAGGGAAAGGGGACGCCAGCGGTTCCCTCGGTGACCACGGGTCCTCTGCCGAGGGAAGGGCTGTCGAAGCCACCCGGCAGAGGGCCTACCTCCGGTGTCCTCTGGTTTCGCGTGCCTTGGGGAGGGGCCTGGCTCCCTACCCCTCTCCTGCAGCCCCCAACGCGATCCTCCCACTGCCAGGGGGGCTATCGAGCTGGGGCCGCCTGCCGCCGCGGTGACCTGCTCCTCCTGCGACTCATGGTTAGCGTAAGCTTGCTCCTGAGGGATTAGGGGTACCCTGTAGTGGTCGTCCCACACGTGGTCGTGGTGGTTCCCGGCAGCTCCTGGAAGGCTTCGGCTCCTAGCGCTCCTTCTTCCCAATCTTCTCCAACGAACGAGCTCGGGCCGTCCTCCGGTGTGTACTCCTTATCCGTCATGCGGGGCACGTAAGCTTCCTGGGCTGTTACCCTGAATACCTTGCCGTGGTGCCCCACACGCCATGTCGCTCAGCCCATCATGGCGTCCTGGGGGCGACGCTTGTGCCCATGCTTGTTGCGGGCGGTACGGGGGCGGTAGAGCCCGCGACACCGCCGGCCATGCCGGCGTTGATGAAGCCCCATGGCGCACTCGTCAGTGCACGATGGCGGCGTGGCCCACCGAAGATCCCCGTAGCGGCCTGAGGAGGAAGCTGATGGCAGAAGGGCGGGGCTCCCGAGGCCGCCGTGTCAAGCATCTCGGTGACGCGCTCCAGCAGCGTGTCCCGGCCGCTTTCCATCAGTCGGCACCGCAGCAGCTCCCTTGCCACAGTCAGTGCTGCCCGCGTGTTTACTTACTCCCGTCGTGAGCGAGGCCACTACAAAAAAAAGACACATCCATGACATTTTGGGCCGAACGAATTTTTTTTCTGTCATACATATGATACTTCTCTGACGATAATTGTGACAAAACCCGGTATCATCATAGATGTGGTGGGCTCCAACTTCCTATGACAAAAAATCATGACAGAAAATGGGCTTTTCGTCCTGGGCGGGCCGGAGACGCAGCTGCATGACATTCTTTGGGCCGTCCATGACGGAAAAAACCATGGTAGAAGCGAGGGGGAGGAAATTTTTGGGGAGTTCCCAGTTACGGTGGGAGGTCGGGGGCCGAGCGATGCGCGTTTATCTCGTACATGTATGCGCGTGTGTGTGAGGCGTTGGCTCTAACTGAACCCGAGCGAGGCGTTGGGCTCTAACTGAACCCGAGCGATTGCACTGCAGGCTACGCGTTACTGAACCCGAGCAATCGATGGATGGCTATTAAATGAACCCGATCAAGCGATTCCTTCGCTACTGCTGCTAACTGAAGCCGATCGATGGGATGAATAGTGAGCGTTGCGGGGGGTTTGGATGAACAGTGAGCGGTGGTGTTGTCTCTGGATGAACAGGATCCCGTGGTGTGGTGGAGGGCTGGATAAACAGTAGACGGTGGAGGGGTGCCCGTGGAGGGGTGGATGAACAGGACCCCGTGGTGTGGAGGGCTGGATGAACAGTAGACGGTGGAGGGGTGGTTGAACAGGACCCCGTGGTGTGGAGGGCTGGATGAACAGTAGACGGTGGAGGGGTGCCCGTGGACGGGTGGTTGAACAGGACCCCGCGGTGTGGAGGGCTGGATGAACAGTAGACGGTGGAGGGGTGGTTGAACAGTAGCCGGTGGAGTAGCGCGCGGTGGAGGCTGGATGAATAGGAGCCCGTGGAGGCTGGATGAACAGGAACCCATGGAGACTGGAGGAGGTCGACGGTGGAGATGAACAGTATCCCGTGGAGTCCCGTTTTGTGGTACGCCACACCCCTCCCGATGAACATGTCACCCTCGATGCGAATAGCTCCCACGTGTTCGAGGCACGACTTAGAGGCATAATCGCATTGAAGGCATATGTCGCAAGTTAGGCAATCTTCACAACATCCCATGTAATAATAATAAAGGGGAGATAACATAGTTGGCTTACACTCGCCACGTCAATCAAGTACATAAATAACATTACATCAACCAAACATCATGGCCCGACTACGGCGCCAAAATAAAAGACAACCCAACAAGCGACACGGTCCCCATCACCCCCAACTGGGCACCACTACTGATCATCGGGAAAGGAAACATAGTAACGTTGAGAGTCTTCCGTCAAACTCCCACTTGAGCTCATACGCGTCTCCTGGAGTGGAATCATCAGGCCCTGCATCTGGTGTAATAGTAATCTGTGAGCCACAGGGACTCAGCAATCTCGCACCCTCGGCGATCAAAGACTATTTTAAGCTTATAGGTATGGCAAGGTAAAATAAGTGGAGCTGGCAGCAAGCGACTAGCAAGTATGGTGGCTAACTTATTAGCAAAAGAGAGCGAGAAGAGGAGGCAAAGCACGAGCGAGAAACTAGAGAGCAACCTGCGCAAACATTACTCCAACACCGTGTCCACTTCCCGGACTCCGCCGAGAAGAGGCCATCACGGTAACACACTCAGTTGATTCATTTTAATTAAGTTAAGGTTCAAGTTATCTACAACCGGACATTAACAAATTCCCATCTGCCCATAACCGCGGGCACGGCTTTCGAAAGTTCAATCCCTGCAGGGGAGTCCCAACTTAGCCCATGACAAGCTCTCACGGTCAACGAAGGAATAGACCTCCTCCCAAGACGTTCCGATCAGACTCGGTATCTCGGTTACTCAAGACAACTCCGACAATGGTAAAACAAGTCCAGCAACACCGCCCGCTGTGCCGACAAATCCCGATAGGAGCTGCACATATCTCGTTCTCAGGGCACACCGGATAAGCTAAGCGTACGGGAGCCAACGTAACCCAAGTTGCCAAGGGACGGCCCGCACGTGCTCTAGGTTGGACCAACACTCAGAGGAGCACTGGCCCGGGGGTTAAAATAAGATGACCCTTGAGTCCGCGAAACCCAAGGGAAAAGGCTAGGTGGCAAATGGTAAAACCAAGGTTGGGCATTGCTGGAGGAGTTTTATTCAAGGCGGACTGTCAAGGTTCCCATTATAACCCAACCGCGTAAGGAACGCAAAATCCGGGAACATAACACCGATATGACGGAAACTAGGGCGGCAAGAGTGGAACAAAACACTAGGCGAGAGGCCGAGCCTTCCACCCTTTACCAAGTATATAGATGCATTAAGATAACAAGAATTAATATAATGATATCCCAACAAGTAAATAAATGTTCCAACAAGGAACGGCCTCCAATCTTCACCTGCAACTAGCAACGCTATAAGAGGGGCTGAGCAAAGCGGTAACATAGCCAATCAACGGTTTGCTAGGACAATGGTGGGTTAGAGGTTTGACATGGCAATTTGGGAGGCTTGCAAGCAAATGGTAGGCATCGTAGCAATGGCATAGCAAAAGAGCGAGCAAACTAGCATAGCAAAGATAGTAGTGATTTCGAGGGTATGATCATCTTGCCTGCACAGTTGTCAGAGTTGACTGGATCCTCGAAAGCAAGCTCAACGGGCTCCTCGTTAGCGAACTCGTCTCCCGGCTCTACCCAAACAAGACAAACAAGCAACAAGGACACAATCAACCACGTGCAAACTCAAACAACACAATGCAAAGATGATATGCTATGCGGGATGCGATGCGGGATGCAAAATGCAAGATATGACAGAAAATGCATGAACCTGGCCTCAACTTGGAATTCCAAGTGTGCCACTGGAAAGATGAGATGAAATCGCTTGAAAACGATATAAAGAACGCCGGAATCGGAGTTACGGTTTGGAAATGGCAAGCGATTCAAAATGACACCGGTCTGCGATTTTCAGCAAGTAGGCATCTAAATCCAATGAGATGAACATGCTACAGCACCCAAACATGACAACAAAATACATGGCAGGGATGCACACAAGATGCTTAACAAAAGTCTAGCACTGAGCCACGGCCAATTCATCCATTAACAGTTTCAAACAAGCATGGCAAAAATGCAAATGACAAACAGATCTCAGACTTAGTGAAATTAACACTTGTCTGGAATTTCAGATCAGGTAGCCCTCTTCGGAGCAACAAAACTACATGTTATAGGATCCTGAACATGGCAAAGTAAAGCATGGCAATGGAGCTACTCAAAGAGCTTAACAAAAGTCCCTTAGTGACCTTGAGCCAAAAGGGATCAGAAAATACAATTGCAAGCATGTGAACATAGCAAAACATAATCAGTTTTCAGACTTGTGAACTGAATCTGAAATATAACTCAATAGGCATGTTTACGGCCGATGCACTCACTACGTGCAAGTCATCAAGACAAGCATACACCCATAAAGAAGCACAAAATTTAAGCTAGACAATGGCAAGACAATAGCATAGCATGCACGGATCAACTACAACATCACCGGCAAAATTGCAAACAAGTTGACAATCTGCCCAGATTCACAAAGTAGCTAAAGTAGAGCTTGATTGACTCAAGCTATGGTGCTCCATAATTGCAAACAAAGACATGGATGGATAGAGCACTACAAGATTAATAAAACATCCTTACTGATCATCCTCAAAAGAGGCATGGATCACTAGGAAACAACATGAACATATGGCATCATGAGATAAACAGATCAAGGACTTAGTGGAATTACTAAGTCCCTAAAACAGAATTACTAAGTGCACCACTTTCAAGCTTGCACTAAGTCACCACACTCATCCTAAAAATACATGGGTTGCACCTCTGGAGAAGATGACAAAACCTTAACAAACCACATGTAGAGCATCACGGCATAGCATGCACACATAATCATGGCAAAAATGACAAAACCTAAACGGAGTAGCAGATCTGACAATTAACTCAAGTAGCCCTCTTCTAACAGCATTTCGGGCATCAAGATGAACTCAATGAAAATGATGCAATGGAATGAAATGATGTACTCTCTTGAGATGAACATTTTGATATGCTATATGCATGAATCGGAGCTACGGATGCAAAGTTACGGAGCCGTGAACATGAGCACTTGAACTAAAATTATCAGGGACTTAGACGAAATTTTTACCCTCCAGATCTAGGGTTTCGGCGGGCACACGAACCAAGGTTCGCCGGCGACGGGCAGGGCGGCGGCCGGAGGGGGAGATGGCCGGGGCGGCCTCCACGGCGTGGGGCGCCGGCGGCCGGGGCGGCGGCGAGACGGCAGCCGCGGCGCCCGCGGGCTGGCGGCGGCGGAGGGCGCGGCAATGGTGGCGGCGGTCGGAGGAGCTGCGGCACGCGGCGCCAGCGTGGAGAGGCGGCGGCGGCTCATTGGCGGGGAGGCGGCTCGGCCGCGGAGAGAGGAGGCGGGCGGCGCAGCGAGGCGGGCGGAGGCGGCGGCGGGAACAGGCCGCGCGTTGGGCCCGGTTCGGAGGCTCGCCCGGGCCGCGGCGGCTGAGGCGATGTGGGCACGGGGACCGACCAATGACGAGGCGACACGTGGCGGCGGAGCTGAATTCGGACGTGTCCATCGGTGCAGATCTTGTCCGGCGGCGCGCGAGGGGATTTTTAGGGTTTCGGAGGTAGGAGGAGATCCGAAAATCGGGGGGTGTTTAAATAGGCATAGAGGGAGCTAGGAGAGTCCAAATGAGGTGCGGTTTTCGGCCACGCGATCGTGATCGAACGATCTAGATGATGGAGCAGAGTTTTGGTGGGTTTTGGGCCAAATTGGAGGGGTGTTGGGCTGCAACACACACGAGGCCTTTTCGGTCCCTCGGTTAACCGTTGGAGTATCAAACGAAGTCCAAATGATACGAAACTTGACAGGCGGTCTACGGTAGTAAACCAAGGCCGCTCGGCAAGTCTCGGTCCAATCCGAAAATGTTTAATCCCCACACATGAAAGAAAGCTAGAAACGACCACCGGAGGAGAACGAAGCGCCGGAATGCAAAACGGACAACGGGGAAATGCTCGAATGCATGAGACGAACACGTATGCATGCATGCACATGATGAACATGATATGAGATGCATGACAACGAACAACAACACGGAGACAAAACCCGAACCCGAGGAAATAAATATAACTTAAGACGCCGGAAACGGCAAGAGTTGGAGTACAAATTTGGGAAAGTTACATCCGGGGTGTTACAACACTCCACCACTACGAAAGGATCTCGTCCCGAGATCTAGGACTGAAAGAACGCCGGGTACTCAGAACGGAGGTGATCCTCGCGTTCCCAGGTAGCTTCGGGTCGGAATGGTGTGACCACTTGACTTTGAGAAATTTGATTGACTTGTTGCGAGTCTTGCGTCAGTTCTCTTCAAGAATAGCAACTGGGTGCTCACGATAGGAAGATCTTCTTGGATCTCAATGTCCTCGAAGTTGACGGTGCGGTCAGGATCTTGAAGCACTTTCGAAGCTGAGAGACATGGAACACGTCATGAACATTTGCAAAGTTTGACGGAAGCTCGAGTTGATAGGAGGTCGCCTCTCTTGCTGACAATCCTTGAAAGGTCCCACGTATCTAGGGGCAAGCTTCCCTTTGATACCGAAGCAACGAGTACCTTTCATAGGGGAGACGCGGAGGTAAACATGATCTCCGATCTCGAAGGCCAAATCACGGTGCTTACTATCATAGTAGCTCTTCTGGCGGGATTGGGCTGCTTTGAGGTTATCACGAATGTCATTGCACATTTCCTCTCCCTCTGTGATTAAGTCATTACCCAAAAGCTGACGTTCACCGGTTTCAAACCAGTTGAGAGGGTACCGGCACTTCCTGCCATACAGAATTACAAAAGGGGCCTTGCCCGAACTTGCTTGAAAACTGTTATTGTAGGAGAATTCAGCATAAGGAAGACAATCCTCCCACTTCATGCCGAAGGAGATCACACAAGCCCTGAGCATATCTTCAAGAATCTGATTGACACGCTCGACTTGACCGCTAGTTTGAGGATGGAAAGCTGTGCTGAAGCCGGATTGTTGGTGCCATGGCCTTCTGAAAAGAATCCCAAAACTTGAGGTAAAGATGCTGCCACGGTCTGAAGAGATCACTTGTGGAATACCGTGCAGAGAGACAATACGAGAGGTATAGAGTTCCGCCAATTGAGCTGCAGTGATCGACTCTTTGATAGGCAGAAAGTGAGCCACTTTAGTGAGTTTGTTCGATGACAACGAATATAGCATCATTGCCACGCTTGGACTTTGGAAACCCAGTCACGAAGTCCATCTCAATGTGGTCAAACTTCCATTCTGAATGGCAAGAGGTTGGAGGAGACCAGCTGGCCTTTGGTGTTCTGCCTTCACTCTTCTGCAGACATCACATTCATTCACGAATTGAGCAATCTCGCGCTTCATTTGAGTCCACCAATAAGCCTGCTTGAGATCCTGATACATCTTCGTGCTCCCTGGGTGGATGGAGAGGAGAGAATTGTGAGCCTCATTCAAGATCACTTTACGGAGGTCACCTTTGGGTACCACAATACGATCCTCGAAGAAGAGAGTGTCCTTGTCATCAAGGCGGTACCACTTCTACTTGGACTGGCTCTTGGCAATCCCAATCTTCACCTTTTTCACCATAGCATCAAGAAGCTGGGCTTGGCGAATCTGGTCTTCCAAGGTAGGAGAGACTTGAAGGTTGGCGAGGAAACCTTGAGGAACAACTTGTAGATTATGTTTGCGGAAAGCTTCACAAAGCTCGGGTTGATAAGGCTTGAGAATCATACTGTTGCAGTAATCCTTCCTGCTCAAAGCTTCAGCAATCACATTGGCCTTGCCTGGAGTATACTCGATACTCGGATTATACTCTTGAATCATTTCGACCCATCGAGTTTGCCTGAGGTTGAGATTAGGCTGAGTGAAGATGTACTTGAGACTCTTGTGATCAGTGAAAATGTCCACTTTTCTTCCCAATAGAAGATGTCTCCAAGTCAAAAGAGCATGCACAACTG
>NW_024111859.1:0-24689 GCF_003073215.2 Triticum urartu | reverse complement strand
AACTGAAGGAGCCCAGGTTTCACAAGAAGACAAGGCACATCAAGCGTCGCTTCAACTCCATTCGTGAAAATGTTCAAGATGGAGACATAGAGATTTGTAAAGTACATACGGACCTGAATGTAGCAGATCCGTTGACTAAACCTCTCCCTAGGCAAAACATGATCAACACCAGAATTCCATGGGTGTTCGATTCATCACAATGTAACTAGATTATTGACTCTAGTGCAAGTGGGAGACTGTTGGAAATATGCCCTAGAGGCAATAATAAAAGTATTATTATTATATTTCTTTGTTCATGATAATTGTCTTCATTCATGCTATAACTGTATTATCCGGAAATCGTAATACACGTGTGAATACATAGACCATAATATGTCCCTGGTAAGCCTCTAGTTGACTAGCTCGTTGATCAACAGATAGTCATGGTTTCCTGGCTATGGACATTGGATGTCATTGATAACGGGATCACATCATTAGGAGAATGATGTGATGGACAAGACCCAATCCTAAGCATAGTACAAAGATCGTGTAGTTCGTTTGCTAGAGCTTTTCCAATGTCAAGTATCTTTTCCTTTGACCATGAGATCGTGTAACTCCCGGATACCGTAGGAGTGCTTTGGGTGTATCAAACGTCACAACGTAACTGGGTGACTATAAAGGTGCATTACAGGTATCTCCGAAAGTGTCTGTTGGGTTGACACGGATCGAGACTGGGATTTGTCACTCTGGATAACGGAGAGGTATCACTGGGCCCACTCGGTAATGCATCATCATTATGAGCTCAAGGTGACCAAGTGGTTGATCACGGGATCATGCATTACGGTACGAGTAAAGTGACTTGCCGGTAACGAGACTGAACAAGGTATTGGGATACCGACGATCGAGTCTCGGGCAAGTAACATACCGATTGACAAAGGGAATTGTATACGGGGTTGATTAATCCTCGACATCGTGGTTCATCCGATGAGATCATCATGGAGCATGTGGGAGCCATCATGGGTATCTAGATCCCGCTGTTGGTTATTGACCGGAGAGTCGTCTCGGTCATGTCTGCTTGTCTCCCGAACCCGTAGGGTCTACACACTTAAGGTTCGGTGACGCTAGGGTTATGAAGATATGAATATGCAGTAACCCGAATGTTGTTCGGAGTCCCGGATGAGATCCCGGACGTCACGAGGAGTTCCGGAATGGTCCGGAGGTAAAGAATTATATATAGGAAGTGCTGTTTCGGCCATCGGGACAAGTTTCGGGGTTATCGGTATTGTACCGGGACCACCGGAGGGGTCCCGGGGGCCCACCGGGTGGGGCCACCTATCCCGGAGGGCCCCATGGGCTGAAATAGGAGGGAACCCAGCCCATAGTGGGCTGGGGCGCCACCCCCTATAGGCCCATGCGCCTAGGGTTTCACCACGGAGGAGTCCAAGTGGTGGAAGGCACCCCGAGGTGCCTTGGGGGGGAGGGAAACCCTCCCCTGGCCGCCGCACCTAGGAGATTGGATCTCCTAGGCTGCGCACCACCCCCCCTTGGCCCTCCTATATATAGTGGGGGAGAGGAGGGATTTCATACCTCAGCCTTTGGTGCTTCCTCTCTCCCCGTTACGTCTCTCTCTCGTAGTATAGGCGAAGCCCTGCTACTGTGACGCCCTGCATCCACCACCACGCCGTCGTGCTGCTGGATCTTCATCAACCTCTCTTCCCCCCTTGCTGGATCAAGAAAGGAGGAGACTTCATCCGTTCCATACGTGTGTTGAACGCGGAGGCACCGTCCGTTTGGTGCTTGATCATCGGTGATTTGAATCACCTCGTGTTCGACTACATCATCCCCGTTCTTTGAACGCTTCCGCTCGCCATCTACAAGGTACGTAGATGCATCTAATCACTCGTTGCTAGATGAACTCCTAGATGGATCTTGGTGAAACCGTAGGAAAATTTTTGTTTTCTGCAAACGTTCTCCAACACTATTAACCTAGAGCCCAGTGCCAGTTTCTGTTTTTTTCCTTGTTTTTGAGATTTGCAGAAAAGAATACCATACAGAGTCCAATTGGTGTGCCAATTTCTCATGATCTTTTATGGACCAAAAGAAGCCCTCGGAGTAAAAGAGTTGGGCCAGAAGAGTCCCGGGCCGTCCACGAGGGTGGGGGCGCGCCCTACCCCCCGGGCACGCCGCCCTATCTCGTGGACGACTCGTGGACCCCCCTGACTTGTTCCCGATGCCAAAAATTTCTATAAATATAGAAACCTCCAGAAAATAACCTAGATTGGGAGTTCCGCTGCCGAAGGCCTCTGTAGCCAGCGGAAACCAATCTAGACTCGTTCTGGCACCCTGCCGGAGGGGGAAATCCCTCTCCGGTGGCCATCTTCATCATCCCAGCGCTCTCCATGACGTGGAGGGAGTAGTTCACCCTCGGGGCTAAGGGTATGTACCAGTAGCTATGTGTTTGATCTCTCTCTCTCTCTCGTGTTCTTGATTTGGAACAATCTTGATGTATCGTGAGCTTTGCTATTATAGTTGGATCTTATGATGTTTCTTCCCCTCTAGACTCTTGCAATGGGTTGAGTTTTCCCTTTGAAGTTATCTTATCGGATTGAGTCTTTAAGGATTTGAGAACACTTGATGTATGTCTTGCATGTGCTTATCTGTGGTGAGAATGGGATATTCATGTGATCCACTTGGTGTATGTTTTGGCGATCAACTTGCGAGTTTCATGACCTCGTGAACTTATGATAGGGGTTGGCACACGTTTTCGTCTTGACTCTCCAGTAGAAACTTTGGGGCACTCTTTGAAGTTTTTTGTGTTGGTTGAATAGATGAATCTGAGATTGTGTGATGCATATCGTATAATCATACCCACGGATACTTGAGGTGACATTGGAGTATCTAGGTGACATTAGGGTTTTGGTTGATTTGTGCCTTAAGGTGTTATTCTAGTACGAACTCTAGGATAGATAGAACGGAAAGAATAGCTTCATGTAGTTTTACTGCAGACTCTTGAATAGATCGATCAGAAATAATAACTTTGAGGCGGTTTCGTACCCTACAATAATCTCTTCATTTGTTCTCCGCTATTAGTGACTTTGGAGTGACTCTTTGTTGAATGTTGAGGGATACTTATATGATCCAATTATGTTATTATTGTTGAGAGAACTTGCACTAGTGAAAGTATGAACCCTAGGCCTTGTTTCAACGCATTGCAATAGCGTTTTCGCTCACTTTTATCATTTGTTACCTTGCTGTTTTTATATTTTAAGATTACAAAAACCTATATCTACCATCCATATTGCACTTGTATCACCATCTCTTCGCCGAATTATTGCACCTATACGATTTACCATTGTATTCGGTGTGTTGGGGACACAAGAGACTCTTTGCTATTTGGTTGCTGGGTTGTTTGAGAGAGACCATCTTCATACTACGCATCCCACAGATTGATAAACCTTAGGTCATCCACTTGAGGGGAATTTGCTACTGTCCTACACACCTCTGCACTTGGAGGCCCAACAATGTCTACAAGAAGAAGGTTGTGTAGTAGACATCAGGGAGTTCAACAGAAACGATTAGCTAGATCAAGGTGTGTGTGATATAGGGCATACACACTCGGACGAACTATTTTTTATTAGCGAACACAACAGGAACGGTTCAACTTAACAAGATGTGTGTGATACGTGGCAAACAGCCGACTCGGATGAACTGTTTGCGATGAAAAATTACAACACAGACGGTTAATACAGTTAGTTCGTCTGCAATTCTGTGTGTACGAAAAACTTTGAAAATGCAAACTAGTTGCTTGCGGTGGCTGGGAGTATCGCACACGATGCGTCTGCGAGTACTCGTGTGATAAATAACACTTGTCACCAGATCCGGTATTCGGGTTGTGTGTGTGCTCCACTTAGTCTTCGCGCGCTCCAGCGAATGCTTCCCATGCTCCAAATGGGTGAATTGTAAAATCCACGCCTCTTCCCTCACTTGTTTCCCGCCACCAGCTAACGGCTTGCTGCATATAACCCAGGCGGCAACGCACCGCCACGACACTCTGCACAGATCTAGTCCTCACCCATCTACCAATAGTTATTCCAAGCATGCCAGGCAACGACCAAAGCTTCGATGTCGATGCCTACCTATGTTACATCTTCAGCGAGGAGAACAAGCCAGAGCAGGTGGGGGAGAAAGAGCTTCATCGGCCGGGGCAGGCACCATGGCCCATCGGCAGCGATATCAGCGTGACAGTCCTTGGGAGCACAATCGACATATTGCAGAGGAGGTGTGGTGAGCAGTTTGCCATCCACCGTTGCTACCTCTTGAGCATGCGTTGGTTTTCCCTTGAAGAGGAAAGGGTGATGCAGTAGAGTAGCATAAATATTTCCCTCAGTTTTTGAGAACCAAGATATCAATCCAGTAGGAGACTACACGCAAGTCGCCTAGTACCTGCACAAACAAATAAGAACCTTGCAACCAACGCGATAAAGGGGTTGTCAATCCCTTCACGGCCACTTCTAAAAGTGAGATATGATAAAGATAGTAAGATAAATATTTTTGGTATTTTTATTGTATAGATTGGAAAATAAAGATTGCAAAATAAATGGCGACATAAATTGGCAAGTTGACGGGAAATTAATATGATGTAAAGTAGACCCGGGGGCCATAGGTTTCACAAGTGGCTTCTCTCAAGATAGAATATCTTACGGTGGGTGAAAAAATTACTGCTGAGCAATTGATAGAAAAGCGCATAGTTATGAGAATATCTAGGCATGATCATAAACATAGGCATCACATCCGTGTCAAGTAGACCGAAACGATTCTGCATCTACTACCATTACTCCACACATCGACCGCTATCCAGCATGCATCTAGAGTATTAAGTTCATAAGAACAGAGTAACGCGTTAGGCAAGATGACATGATGTAGAGGGATAAACTCAAGGAATATGATATAAACCCCATCTTTTTATCCTCGATGGCAACAATACAATGCGTGCCTTGCTGCCCCTGCTGTCACTGGGAAAGGACACTGCAAGATTGAACCCAAAGCTAAGCACTTCTCCCATTGCAAGAAAGATCAATGTAGTAGGCGAAACCAAACTGATAATTCAAAGAGACTTGCAAAGATAACAAATCATGCATATAAGAATTCAGAGAAGAATCAAATATTGTTCATAGATAAACTTGATCATAAACCCACAATTCATCAGATCTCGGCAAACACACCGCAAAAGGTATTACATCAAATAGATCTCCAAGAACATCGAGGAGACCTTTGTATTGAAGATCAAATAGAGAGAGAGACAGAGCAAAAGCCATGTAGCTAGTAACTATGGACCCGCAGGTCTGTGGTAAACTACTCACACATGATCGGAGAGGCTATGGTGTTGATGTAGAAGCCCTCCGTGATCGAATCCCCCTACGGCAGATCACCGGAAAAGGTCCCCAGATGGGATCTCACGGGTACATTAGGTTGCGGCGGTGGAGAAGTGGTTTCGTGGCTCCCCTGGATGTTTTCAGGGTATAAGAGTATATATAGGCAAAAGAAGTAGGTTGGTGGAGCTACGAGGGGCCCACGAGGATGGGGGCACGCCGCCCTACCTCGTGGCCGCCTCATTGCTTCCTTGACGTCCACTCCAAGTCTCATGGATTGCGTTCGTTTCAAAAAAGATCCTCGTGAAGGTTTCATTCCGTTTGGATTCCATTTGATATTCCTTTTTTGCGAAACACTGAAATAGGCAAAAAAACAACAATTTGCACTAGGCCTTCAGTTAATAGGTTAGTCCCAAAAATAATATAAAAGTGCATATTAAAGCCCATTAAACATCCAAAACAAATAGTATAATAGCATGGAACAATCAAAAATTATAGATACATTGGAGACGTATCAAGCATCCCCAAGCTTAATTCCTCCTCGTCCTCGAGTAGGTAAATGATAAAAACAGAATTTTTGATGTGGAATGCTTCCTAACATAATTTTCAATGTAATTTTCTTTATTGTGGCATGAATATTCAGATCCGAAAGATTCAAGACAAAAGTTTAATATTGACGTAAAAATAATAATACTTCAAGCATACTAATAAAGTAATCATGTCTTCTCAAAATAACATGGCCAAAGAAAGTTATCCCTACAAAATGATATAGTCTGGCTATGCTCTATCTTCATCACACAAAATATTTAAATCATCCACAACCCCGATGACAAGCCAAGCAATTGTTTCATACTTTTAATGTTCTCAAACTTTTTCAATCTTCACACAATACATGAGCGTGAGCCATGGATATAGCACTATAGGTGGAATAGAATGGTGGTTGTGGAGAAGACAAAAAGGAGAAGATAGTCTCACATCGACTAGGCATACCAACGGGCTATGGAGATGCCCATCAACCGATATTAATGTGAGTGAGTAGGGATTGCCATGCAATAGATGCACTAGAGCTATAAGTATATGAAAGCTAAACAAAAGAAACTAAGTGGGTGTGCATCCAACTTGCTTGCTCATGAAGACCTAGGGCATTTTGGGGAAGCCCATCATTGGAATTACAAGCCAAGTTCTATAATGAAAAATTCCCACTAGTATATGAAAGTGACAAAATAGGAGACTCTCTATCATGAAGATCATGGTGCTACTCTGAAGCACAAGTGTGGAAAAAGGATAGTAGCATTGTCCCTTCTCTCTTTTTCTCTCATTTTTTTATTTGGGCCTTTTCTCTTTTTTATGGCCTCCTCTTTTTTTATTTTTTGTCCGGAGTCTCATCCCGACTTGTGGGGAATCATAGTCTCCATCATCCTTTCCTCACTGGGACAATGCTCTAATAATGATGATCATCACACTTTTATTTACTTACAACTCAAGAATTACAACTCGATACTTAGAACAAAATATGACTCTATATGAATGCCTCCGGCGGTGTACCGGGATGTGCAATGAATCAAGAGTGACATGTATGAAAGAATTATGAACGGTGGCTTTGCCACAAATACGATGTCAACTACATGATCATGCAAAGCAATATGACAATGATGGAGCGTGTCATAATAAACGGAAGGTGGAAAGTTGCATGGCAATATATCTCGGAATGGCTATGGAAATGCCATAATAGGTAGGTATGGTGGCTGTTTTGAGGAAGGTATATGGTGGGTGTATGTACCGGCGAAAGGTGCACGGTATTAGAGAGGCTAGCAATGGTGGAAGGGAGTGCGTAGGTACGGATACTAGTCGAGGCAGTGCAATTGCGCTGCTCCGGCGAGCCTGTTCGAGGGATCCGATGATCAAGATGTTCGAGGGAGATCGGGGAGGAGGAGATGACCCCGGCTAGGCGCTACTCTGATTCTTTTTCCGTTGTGAGGATCGCACGTCTAGTCGCAATCTCATTAATTATCCCCCTAGCATGATTCTAGGTGATCTACGCGATAGGGAAAACTTTGTTATGCAATAGTTGTACGTCGTGTAGCCCAATAATAATGGTATTAGAGCCTCTGCTATTGGTTTTAGTTTTAGATCGTGTGCATATTTTCTTCGGGCTTAATCATTCAACGAAGGAAGGCTTGGAATGTCCAAAAACCAGCTATAGCTCACGTACCAAAGTTTGGCTAGGACAGCCAAGTGCAAAAGGTGGAAGGCAAGAAGTCCAACCGGGGGAAGGCAACGAGCATTCCAGCACGGGGCAGGGGTAACAGCAAAATAGATACTCGTGAGGCAGGTTGTGGTGGGCCTCTTAGTCGGTAACTGAAATCTTATGTGGTAGCTGCAGTAGTGGTAGGTCATGTATGTAAGTCATTGATAAAATGTCGACGTGGAAGGTGTGCTGAGGTGGATAGGCTGCATGTTAAGAGAAATAGCATAGTGGGGATGAACTATTTAGGTATTATAGATGCGTGAGGCAACAAATGTGATATGTTGCCATTCATGGTGGTCTTTCTATGTGCTAGATTGTTTTGTTTTGGCCTGATAAGATCGGCCACACTCTAGGATCATGGTGGTTATGTTTCTGAGAATCAGAATTGTTGAGGTCATAACACAACATGCCTGACATAAGGAGAAGCCATAGGTGGCCCAATCTTTCACCCTTTGAGACGGATCTAGTAACAAGAACACAATGGAACAAACACTCAAAGACAAGATCCAAATCACACATGTGCTCTTCCACAAATCCACCAAAGGTCACAAGATCCACAATAAACTCAGAGGAGTAGCTAGGGTAGTTCTTGCCAAATCCACAAGGGAGATGAAGGATTGATGATCTAGAGAGATCCTCCTCCCTTAGGAGGTCTTGATGATCAAGAGAGATCCTTCTCCAAGATGGAGGTCTTGAGATCTAGATAGATCCTTCTCCAAGATGGAGGTCTTGAGATCTAGATCGATCCTTCTCCAAGATGGAGGTCTTGTTCCTCTCGGGGGAGGTACACGGAGCAAAGCTCTCTCAATATGTTTAGGTATACTTTGCTCTCTCAATATGTTTAGGTATACATTGGTAACCCTAATGATGAGGTAGGGGATGTTTGTATATGGTCCAAGACGAGATAGGAGTGGAAGAGATGATTACAAGGCCTCATGGACCGACTTGCACGCAAGTAGGGGACAGATGTCCGGGTAGATGGCCAGACATCCGTGCATCGGTCAAACTGTCTACGTTAATGTCGGGACGTTCGGATTGACAATCAAGGCTTCTGTTGGCTAACCGGTCATCTAGGCTAGAAGCCTAACTTCCGGTATGAGGCCGGAATTGGAGGTCGGACAACTTGTCCAAAGAACATTCTCGTCCAACTTTGTCAGATGTCCGGGTAGTTGTCCGGATGTCTGACCATTGAGTAGTAGTTCTTCATCTTCTCCTTGATCCTCTTAAACATGATTTGGCCTTGTGTTCATGCTTCTCCATGGTAGCTTCCTTGTACATAACTATGCACAGGTCTTCATTTGAGGTATTACCCATGTCTCATATAAATTTAAAGGTACCTCAAAGAGGCATGAGTTAACCTCATTTCCGATGGCGCGTGCACATGCTCTAGTCATCGGTCCACTTGGCACTTGGGGTGTTGGTGTAGAGTCCATGGGGATGCTCGTGTGTGCTCCGCACCAATACCCCTACCAGTTTTTTTCCACCATCGGGGTGGATCGTGGAACATAATTCAACTCGAATTTGAGATGATCAATATGATTGATCAGATCAAAAAGGTTGAGCTGATTGGAGTACACATTTGATTTATGATTTCCTATATATGTCGAGCACTGCTCCATCGAACCCCGCCCATTAAATGGGTAGCGGGACCTCTATTTCTACATGTTGTAGCATCGTAGATTTCGTACAAGTTCACTCAAACTGATGAAATGTGATTCTATGCATAACTTCGTTTTTCCGATTTTGTAAATACTATGTCTCATGTGTACATAATACATGTGTGTCATTTACTGACACTTGTGTCATGGTTTCGTCGGCCGACTGGAGTTAAAGCTTTGTCATTATAATGTATAGCAACATGTGTGTTCTCTTGTGGTGCTCTGTAAATTCATTGCTAGAGGTAGTTTTTGGAGGACATAGATCAACTACGCTGCTTGGATGGAAATCCAGCTCCGCATATCCATGTGACAAATCAGATGAAGATCCGACCTGGATTTCCAACCTGCATGTCAAAGTCAGAAATGACCTCGAAGGACTTCATGAAGGATCCACACTATTTCACGAAATATATATATATATAGAGAGAGAGAGAAGGAAGTATGCTCTAGAGGCAATAATAAAGCTATTATTTATTTCCTTATATCATGATAAATGTTTATTATTCATGCTAGAATTGTATTAACCGGAAACTTAGTACATGTGTGAATACATAGACAAACAGAGTGTCCCTATTATGTCTCTACATGACTAGCTCGTTAATCAAAGATGGTTAAGTTTCCTAGCCATGGACATGTGTTGTCATTTGATGAATGGGGTCACATCATTAGAGAATGATGTGATGGACTAGACTCATCTGTTAGCTTAGCACTATGATCGTTTAGTTTATTGCTATTGCTTTCTTCATGACTTATACATGTTCTATGACTATGAGATTATGCAACTCCCGAATTCTAGAGGAACAGTTAGTGTGCTATCAAACGTCACAACGTAACTGGGTGATTATAAAGATGCTCTACAGGTGTCTCCGATGGTGTTTGTTGAGTTGGCATAGATCGAGATTAGGATTTGTCACTCCGATTGTCGGAGAGGTATCTCTGGGCCCTCTCGGTAATGCACATCACTATAAGCCTTGCAAGCAATGTGACTAATGAGTTAGTTGTGGGATGATGCGTTACAGAACGAGTAAAGAGACTTGTCTGTAACGAGATTAAACTAGGTATGAGGATACCGACGATCGAATCTCGGGCAAGTAACATACCGATGACAAAGGGTACAACGTATGTTGTTATGCGGTTTGATATTGCTTTATTTCTATGTGTTTTAAATTTTAGAAAGATCCCTCAATTAATATCAAGCAAATTTGCCATCGTGGTACTAAAATCCACCAGTACCCTTGGTACGGTGGTGAGCACGACTGTATGTTCTAGAGGATATCGGACATAGGGATTTTTACCCAGGTTCGGGCTCTCATGGTCGAGGTAAACCCTAATCCTACTTTGCTTTGATTGATTGTGGGAAAACACCTCGTGTGAGGGGGTTACAATTTGAGGGGATTATGCTACCAAGGCGATGACCATAAGTCAAATGATCCCAAAGCATCCCATGGCCTTGCTCTATATAGGGGTGAGACCTATGGTTACAAGTTAACCTAATCGACATAGAGACCTGATCACCAAGGAATCATTGGCTTGCGGGCCAAGATGGGGAACCTTCCAAAATTTGAACCTCCCAATGGGCGAAGGCACTTGTCGCATTCCAGTTATCTAGGACCTAAGGCCAGGCCATTGCTCGGCCAATGGTCCAACCCCGATATAGTACACCATCAGTAGCCCGCGAGCTTGTCTGGAGTTTTGACTGAGCTTCTTCTAAGGATAAATCTAGGCGGGCTCCTCCCACGTGGAATGGATGGATCGATCCATCTTCTAGTTGTCTGGCTTCAACCTAACTACCCTTCTCTTCATTAGTTACCATGAAATCCTCGTCCGCGGTGCCCTAGCCTAGCTTATCTTTTCCTAGCAACCCCGCCCATGCTCCAACCTATTATTCAACATCAGGATCCGTAGTCTTGAAGACACCACACTTTGACCATCAGACCCAGGAGCGTATTAGGTCAGTCAAGTCATAAATGTTTTGTTGTGGGGATCGAGGTGTCATGGTTGCTCACGTCGGTCGCATCCCATCACTATCATTGTAAAGACATGAGAGAAACCAGAAGCCTAATCCATAAAATGAACTTAACACTTATCACCAAATGGAGTTGGAAAATTTCTAAACAAGACAATGGCTTGTGGGCTCAAATCTCGAGAGCCAAATATTTCCTATACTCCTCTTTCTTCTCCTGCTCGGTTAAGGGTACTCAATTTTGAAATGGCATCCAAAAATGTAAGGGGATTTTTAACTTGGGACCTTGCTTCTCAGTTGGTAATGGGGCTGACGCCAAGTTCTTGATCTCCAAGTGGATCAATAACTCCCATCACCATGCATCTTTTTGGACATGTTTTCATTGCATTCGACCCAGAGATCGTAATGAAGGACGTGCTTGTGAACAGTCAGGTCAATATCACCTTCATCGCAACCTCACTGAGACGGAGTAGGCATCCCGGGAGTACTTGAAGGTCCTTATTGGCTAGTCCAATCTTTACAATGAGAGTGATTCTATCATTTGGGACCTCGATGTTGGGATACGTAGAACAAACAAAAAATTGAAGGAAATATGCCCTAGAGGCAATAATAAAGTTGTTATTTATATTTCCTTATATCATGATAAATGTTGATTATTCATGCTAGAATTGTATTAACCGGAAACTTAGTACATGTGTGAATACATAGACAAACAGAGTGTCACTAGTATGCCTCTACTTGACTAGCTCGTTGAATCAATGATGGTTATGTTTTCTAACCATAGACATGAGTTGTCATTTGATGAACGGGATCACATCATTAGAGAATTATGTGATTGACTTGACCCATCCGTTATCTTAGCACGATGATCGTTTAGTTTGTTGCTATTGATTTCTCCATAACTTATACATGTTCCTGTGACTATGAGATCATGCAACTCCCAAATATCGGAGGAACACTTAGTGTGCTATCAAACATCACAACGTAACTGGGTGACTATAAATATGCTCTATAGGTGTCTCCGATGGTGTTTGTTGATTTGGCATAGTTCGAGATTAGGATTTGTCACTCCGTGTATCGGAGAGGTATCTCTGGGCCCTCTCGGTAATGCCATCACTATAAGCCTTGCAAGCAATGCGACTAATGAGTTAGTTACGGGATTTTGCATTACGGAACGAGTCAAGAGACTTGCCGGTAATGAGATTGAACTAGGTATTGAGATACCGACGATCGAATCTCGGGCAAGTAACATAGCGATGACAAAGGGAACAACGTATGTTGTTATGCGGTTTGACCGATAAAGATCTTCGTAGAATATGTAGGAACCAATATGAGCATCCAGGTTCTGCTATAGGTTCTTGACCGGAGATGAGTCTCGGTCATGTCTACATAGTTCTCAAACTCATAGGGTCCGCACGCTTAACGTTCGGTGATGATCGGTATTATGAGTTTCTCTGTTTTGATGTACCGAAGGTAGTTCGGAGTCCCGAATATGACCACGGACATGACGAGGAGTCTCGGAATAGTTGAGACATAAATATCGATATATTGGAAGGCTATGTTTGGATATCGGAATTGTTCCGGGTGAGTTCGGGCATTTACCGGAGTACCAGGGGGTTACCGGAACCCCCCGGGGAGTATATGGGCCTTATTGGACCTTAGTGGAATAGAGGAGAGGGAGACCAAGGTGGAGGGCACGCCCCCCCTTCCTTCCCTGTCTCTCCCCCTTCCTTCTCTCCTATTCCAACTAGGGAAAGGGGGGAATCCTACTCCCGGTGGGAGTAGGACTCCCCCTAGGGCGCGCCATAGAGAGGGCCGGCCCTCCCCTCCTCCACTCCTTTATATACGAGGGAGGGGGGCACCCCATAGACATGCAAGTTGATCTCTTAACCATGCGTAGTGCCCCTCCACAGATTTCCACCTCGGTCATATCGTTGTAGTGCTTAGGCAAAGCCCTGCGTCGGTAACTTCATCATCACTGTCATCACGCCATCGTGCTGACAAAGCTCTCCCCGACACTCAGCTGGATCTAGAGTTCGTGGGACGTCACCGAGCTGAACATGTGTAGATCGCGGAGGTGCCGTAACTTCGGTGCTAGGATCGGTCGGATCATGAATACGTACGACTACATCAACCACGTTGTCATAACGCTTCCGCTTACGGTCTACGAGGGTACGTGGACAACACTCTCCCCTCTTGTTGCAATGCATCACCTAGATGGATCTTGCGTGTGCGTAGGAATTTTTTTGAAATTACCGCGTTACCCAACAATGGTATCAGAACCAGGTTTATGCGTTGATGTTATATGCACGAGTAGAACACAAAGGTGTTGTGGGCGTGGGCATACACATATTGCTTGCCGTCACTAGTTGATTCTTGATTCAGCGGTATTGTTGGATGAAGCGGCTCAGACCGAAATTACGCGTACGCTTACGCGAGACTGGTTCTACCGACGTGCTTCGCACACAGGTGGCTGGTGGGTGTCAGTTTCTCCAACTTTAGTTGAATCAGATTCAATGAATAGGGTTCTTTCTGAAGATCAAAAAGCAATCACTAAACCGCATTGTGGTTTTTAATGCGCAGGTAAGAACGGTTCTTGCTCAGCCCGTAGCAGCCACATAAAACTTGCAACAACAAAGTAGAGGACGTCAAACTTGTTTTTGCAGGGCATGTTGTGTTGTGATATGGCCAAGACATGATGCTAAATTTTATTGTATGAGATGATCATGTTTTGTAACAGAGTTATCGGCAACTGGCAGGAGCCATATGGTTGTCGCTTTATTGTATGAAGTGCAATCGCCCTGTATTTGCTTTACTTTATCACTAAGCGGTAGTGATAGTCATAGAAGCAATAGTTGGCGAGATGACCACGATGCTTCGATGGAGATCAAGGTGTCAAGCCGGTGACGATGGTGATCATGACGGTGCTTTGGAGATGGAGATCAAAGGCACAAGATGATGATGGCCATATCATATCACTTATATTGATTGCATGTGATGTTTATCCTTTATGCATCTTATTTTGCTTAGTTCGGTGGTAGCATTATAAGATGATCTCTCACTAAATTTCAAGTTATAAGTATTCTCTCTGAGTATGCACCGTTGCTACAGTTCGTCGTGCCGAGACACCATGTGATGATCGGGTCTGATAAGCTCTACGTTCCCATACAACGGGTGCAAGCCAGTTTTGCACACGCGGAATACTCGGGTTAAACTTGACGAGCCTGGCATATGCAGATATGGCCTCGGAACACTGAGACCGAAAGGTCGAGCGTGAATCATATAGTAGATATGATCAACATAGTGATGTTCACCATTGAAAACTACTCCATCTCACGTGATGATCAGACATGGTTTAGTTGATTTGGATCACGTGATCACTTAGATGATTAGAGGGATGTCTATCTAAGTGGGAGTTCCTAAGTAATTTGATTAATTGAACTTTAATTTATCATGAACTTAGTACCTGATAGTATTTTGCACGTCTATGTTGTTGTAGATAGATGGCCCGTGCTGTTGTTCCATTGAATTTTAATGCGTTCCTGGAGAAAGCTAAGTTGAAAGATGATGGAAGCAATTACACGGACTGGGTCCGTAACTATAGGATTATCATCATCCCTGCATAGAAGAATTACGTCCTGGAAGCACCGCTAGGTCACAAACCTGCTGCAGGAGCAACACCATATGTTATGAACGTCTAGCAGAGCAAAGCTGATGACTACTCGATAGTTCAGTGTGCCATGCTTTACGGCTTAGAACCCGGACTTCAACGACATTTTGAACTTCATGGAGCATATGAGATGTTCCAGGATTTGAAGTTAATATTTAAAGCAAATGCCCGGATTGAGAGATGTGAAGTCTCCAATAAGGTCTACAGCTGCAAAATGGAGGGGAATAGTTCTATCACTGAACATATACTTAGAATGTCTGGGTACCACAACCACTTGACTCAGCTCGGAGCTAATCTTCCTGATGATAGTGTAATTGACAGAGTTCTTCAATCACTGCCACCAAGCTACAAGAGCTTTGTGATGAACTATAATATGCAAGGGATGGATAAGACGATTCCCGAGCTCTTCGCAATGCTAAAGGTTGCGGAGGTAGAAATCAAGAAGGAGCATCAAGTGTTGATGGTCAACAAGACCACCAGTTTCAAGAAAAAAAGGGTAAAGGGAAGAAGGGGAACTTCAAGAAGAACGACAAGCAAGTTGCTGCTCAAGTGAAGAAGCCCAAGGCTGGACATAAGCCAAAGACTGAGTGCTTCTACTGCAAAGGGACTGGTCACTGGAAGCAGAACTGCCCCAAGTATTTGGCGGCGAAGAAGGATGGCAAAGTGAAAGGTATATTTGATATACATGTTATTGATGTGTACCTTACAAATGCTCGCAGTAGCGCCTGTGTATTTGATACTGGTTCTGTTGCTAATATTTGCAACTCGAAACAGGGGCTACGGATAAAGCGAAGATTGGCTAAGGACGAGGTGACGATGCGCGTGGGAAATGGTTCCATAGTCGATGTGATCGCCGTCGGCATGCTACCTCTACATCTACCTTCGAGATTAGGTTTAGACCTAAATAATTTTTATTTGGTGCCAGCGTTGAGCATGAACATTATATCTGGATCTTGTTTGATGTGAATTGGTTATTCATTTAAATCGGATAATAATGATTGTTCTATTTATATGAGTAATATCTTTTATGGTCATGCACCCTTGATGAGTGGTCTATCTTTACTAAATCTTGATAGAAGTGATACACATGTTCATAGTATTGAAGCCAAAAGATATAATAATGATAGTGCAACTTATTTGTGGCACTTCCGTTTAGGTCATATTGGTGTAAAGCGCATGAAGAAACTCCATGCTGATGGGCTTTTGGAATCACTTGATTATGAATCACTTGATGCTTGCGAACCATGCCTCATGGGCAAGATGACTAAGACTCTATTCTCCGGAACAATGGAGCGAGCAACAGACTTGTTGGAAATAATACATACTGATGTATGCGGTCCGATGAGTGTTGATGCTCGCGGCAGGTATCGTTATTTTCTTAACTTCACAGATGATTTTAGCAGATATGGGTATATCCACTTAATGAAACATAAGTCTGAAACATTTGAAAAGTTCAAAGAATTTCAAACTGAAGTGGAAAATCATCGTAACAAGAAAATTAAGTTTCTAAGATCTGATCGTGGTGGTGAATATTTGAGTTATGAGTTTGGTCTTCATTTGAAACAATGCGGAATAGTTTCGCAACTCACGCCACCTGGAACACCATAGCGTAATGGTGTGTCCAAACATCGTAACCGCACTTTATTAGATAAGGTGTGATCTATGATGTCTCTTACTGATTTACCGCTATCGTTTTGGGGTTATGCTTTAGAGACGGCTACATTCACGTTAAATAGGGCACTATCAAAATCCGTTGAGACGACACCTTATGAACTGTGGTTTGGCAAGAAACCCAAGTTGTCGTTTCTTAAAGTTTGGGGCTGCGATGCTTATGTGAAAAAGCTTCAACCTGATAAGCTCGAACCCAAATCGGAGAAATGTGTCTTCATAGGATACCCAAAGGAACTGTTGGGTACACCTTCTATCACAGATCCGAAGGCAAGATATTCGTTGCTAAGAATGGATCCTTTCTAGAGAAGGAGTTTCTCTCGAAAAGAAGTGAGTGGGAGGAAAGTAGAACTTGATGAGGTAATTGTACCTTCTCCCTTATTGGAAAGTAGTTCATCACAGAAATCAGTTCCAGTGATTCCTACACTAGTAAGTGAGGAAGCTAATGATGATGATCATGAAACTTCTGATCAAGTTACTACCGAACCTCGTAGGTCAACCAGAGTAAGATCCACACCAAAGTGGTACGGTAATCCTGTTCTGGAGGTCATGTTACTTGACCATGACGAACCTACGAACTATGAGGAAGCGATGATGAGCCCAGATTCCGCAAAATGGCTTGAGGCCATGAAATCTGAGATGGGATCCATGTATGAGAACAAAGTGGACTTTGGTTGACTTGCCCGATGATCGCCAAGCATGAGAATAAATGGATCTTCAAGAAGAAGACTGACGCTGACGGTAATGTTACTGTCTACAAAGCTCGACTTGTTGCAAAAGGTTTTCGACAAGTTCAAGGAGTTGACTATGAGACCTTCTCACCCGTAGCGATGCTTAAGTCTCGTCCGAATCATGTTAGCAATTGCCGCATTTTATGATTATGAAATTTGGCAAATGGATGTCAAAACTGCATTCCTTAATGGATATCTTAAAGAAGAGTTGTATATGATGCAACCAGAAGGTTTTGTCGATCCAAAAGGTGCTAACAAAGTGTGACAAGCTCCAGCGATCCATTTATGGACTGGTGCAAACTCTCGGAGTTGGAATATACGCTTTGATAGTGTGATCAAAGCATATGGTTTTTCTACAGACTTTTGGAGAAGCCTGTATTTACAAGAAAGCGAGTGGGAGCTCTGTAGCATTTCTGATATTATATGTCGATGAAATATTGTTGATCGGAAGTGATACTGAATTTCTGAATAACATAAAGGATACTTGAATAAGAATATTTCAATGAAAGACCTCGGTGAAGCTGCTTATATATTGGGCATAAAGATCTATAAGATGGATCAAGACACTTAATAGAACTTCCACAAAACACATACCTTGATAAAAGTTTGAAGAAGTTCAAAATGGATCAAGCAAAGAAAGGGTTCTTGCATGTGTTACAAGGTGTGAAGTTGAGTCAGACTCAATGCCCGACCACTGCAGAAGATAGAGAGAAAATGGAAGTCATTCCCTATGCTTCAACCATAGGTTCTATCATGTATGCAATGTTGTGTACCAGAGCTGATGTGTGCCTTGCTATTAGTTTAGCAGAGAGGTACCAAAGTAATCCAGGAGTGGATCACTGGACAGCTGTCAAGAACATTTACCTGAAAAGGACTAAGGATATGTTTCTCGTTTATGGCGGTGAAAAAGAGCTCGTCGTAAATGGTTACGTCGATGCAAGCTTTAACACTGATTCGGATGACTCTAAGTCACAAACCGGATACGTATTTTTATTGAATGGTGGAGTTGTCAGTTGGTGCAGTTCCAAGCAGAGCGTCGTGGTGGGATCTACATGTGAAACAGAGTACATAGCCCCTCCGTTTTTATTTACTCTGCATATTAGAGTTGACTGAAGTCAAACTTCGTAAAGTTTGACCAAGTTTATAGGAAAAACTATAAATATTTACGATAACAAATCGATATGATGCGAAAGTACGTTTAATAATGAATCTAATGGTATTGATTTGTTATTGTACATGTTAATACTTTTGTATAAACTTTGTCAAAGTTTATAAAGCTTGACTTTGACCAAAGCTAATATGCGGAGTAAATAAAAATGGAGGGAGTACATAGATGCTTCGGAAGCAGCAAATGAAGGAGTCTGGGTGAAGGAGTTCATATCCGATCTAGCTGTCATACCTAGTGCATCGGGTCCAATGAAAATCTTTTGTGACAATACTGGTGCAATGCCTTGGCAAAGGAATCCAGATTTCACAAGAGAACCAAGCACATCAAGAGACGCTTCAATTCCATCCATGATCAAGTCAAGGAGGGAGACATAGAGATTTGCAAGATAATACGGATCTGAATGTTGCAGACCCGTTAACTAAGCCTCTCTCACGAGCAAAACATGATCAGCACCAAGACTCCATGGGTGTTAGAATCATTACAATGTAATCTAGATTATTGACTCTAGTGCAAGTGGGAGACTAAAGGAAATATGCCCTAGAGGCAATAATAAAGTTGTTATTTATATTTCCTTATATCATGATAAATGTTTATTATCATGCTAGAATTGTATTAACCGGAAACTTAGTACATGTGTGAATACATAACAAACAGAGTGTCACTAGTATGCCTCTACTTGACTAGCTCGTTAATCAAAGATGGTTAAGTTTCCTAGCCATAGACAAGAGTTTCATTTGATTAACGGGATCACATCATTAGAGAATGATGTGATTGACTTGACCCATCCGTTAGCTTAGCACGATGATCGTTTAGTTTTGCTATTGCTTTTTTCATAACTTATACATGTTCCTATGACTATGAGATCATGCAACTCCCGAATACCAGAGGAACACTTAGTGTGCTATCAATCACAACGTAACTGGGTGACTATAAAGATGCTCTACAGGTGTCTCCGATGGTGTTTGTTGAGTTGGCATAGTTCGAGATTAGGATTTGTCACTCCGTGTATCAAAGAGGTATCTCTGAGCCCTCTCGGTAATGCACATCACTATAGGCCTTGCAAGCAATGTGACTAACGAGTTAGTTATGGGATGTTGCATTACGGAACGAGTAAAGAGACTTGTTGGTAACGAGATTGAACTAGGTATTGAGATATCGACGATCGAATCTCGGGCAAGTAACATACCGATGACAAAGGGAACAACGTATGTTGTTATGTGGTTTGACCGATAAAGATCTTCGTAGAATATGTAGGAACCAATATGAGCATCCAGGTTCCGCTATTGGTTATTGACCGGATATGAGTCTCGGTCATGTCTACATATTTCTCGAACCCGTAGGTCCGCACGCTTAACGTTCGGTGACAATCGGTATTATGAGTTTATGTGTTTTGATGTACCGAAGGTAGTTCGGAGTCCCGGATATGACCACGGAAATGACGAGGAGTCTCAGAATAGTCGAGACATAAAGATTGATATATTGGAAGACTATGTTTGGACATCGGAATGGTTTTAGGTGAGTTCGGGCATTTACCAGAGTACCGGGGGTTACCGGAACCCCCCGGGGAGTATATGGGCCTTATTGGGCCTTAGTGGAATAGAGGAGAGGAAGACCAAGGTGGAGGCCCCCCCCCCAGCCCAATACGAATTGGATGGGGGGCCGCCGCCCTTCCTCCCCTCTCTCTCCCCCTTCCTTCTCTCCTACTCCAACTAGGGAAAGGGGGGAATCCTACTCCCAGTGGGAGTAGGACTCCCCCTAGTGCGCGCCATAGAGAGGGACGGCCCTCCCATCCTCCACTCCTTTATATACGGGGCAGGGGGCCACCCCATAGACACGCAAGTTGATCTCTTAGCCGTGTGCGGTGCCCCCCTCCACAGATTTCCACCTCGGCCATATTGTTGTAGTGCTTAGGCGAAGCCCTGCGTCAGTAACTTGATCATCACCGTCATCATGCCGTCATGCTGAAAAGCTCTCCCCCGACACTCAGCTGGATCTAGAGTTCGTGGGACGTCACCGAGCTGAACGTGTGCAGATCGCGGAGGTGCCGTACCTTCGGTGCAAGGATCGGTCGGATCGTGAAGACGTATGACTACATCAACCACGTTGTCATAACGCTTCCGCTTACTGTCTATGAGGGTACGTGGACAACACTCTCCCCTCTCGTTGCTATGCATCACCTAGATTGATCTTGCGTGTGCATAGGAATTTTTTTGAAATTACTGTGTTACCCCACAAAAATCACCCTACGAATCAAGACCCCAAGATCACTATGAATGTAACACCCTCGATGCGACTATAGCTCCCACGTGTCGAGGCACGACTTAGAGACATAATCGCATTGAAGGCATATGTCGCAGGTTAGGCAATCTTCACAACATCCCATGTAATATAAATAATAAAGGGGAGATAACATAGTTGGCTTACACTCGCCACGTCAATCAAGTACATAAATAACATTACATCATCCAAACACTCATGGCCCGACTACGGCGCCAAAATAAAAGATAACCCAACATGCGACACGGTCCCGATCACCCCCAACTGGGCACCACTACTGATCATCAGGAAAGGAAACATAGTAACGTTGAGAGTCCTCGTCGAACTCCCACTTGAGCTCAAGCGCGTCACCTGGAGCGGAATCATCAGGCCCTGCATCTGGTGTAATAGTAATCTGTGAGCCACAGGGACTCAGCAATCTCGCACCCTCGCGATCAAGACTATTTAAGCTTATAGGTAAGGCAAGGTAATAAATATGTGGAGCTGCAGCAAGCGACTAGCAAATATGGTGGCTAACTTATTCGCAAAAGAGAGCGAGAAGAGGAGGCAAAGCGCGAGCGAGAAACTAGAGAGCAACCTGCGCAAACATTACTCCAACACCGTGTCCACTTCCCGGACTCCGCCGAGAAGAGGCCATCACGGTAACACACTCAGTTGATTCATTTTAATTAATTAAGGTTCAAGTTATCTACAACCGGACATTAACAAATTCCCATCTGCCCATAACCGCGGGCACGGCTTTCGAAAGTTCAAATCCCTGCAGGGGAGTCCCAACTTAGCCCATGACAAGCTCTCACGGTCAACGAAGGAATAGACCTCCTCCCAAGACGTTCCGATTAGACTCGGTATCTCGGTTCTTCAAGACACTTCGACAGGTTAAAACAAGACCAGCAACACCGCCCGAATATGCCGACAAATCCCGATAGGAGCTGCACATATCTCTTTCTCAGGGCACAATCGGATAAGCAATCCGTACAACTAAAACGAGCCCTCAAGTTTCCCCAAGGTGGCGCTGCAAGGGGCTCTAGGTTGGACCAACACTCAGAGGAGCACTGGCCCGGGGGGGTTTAAAATAAGATGACCCTCGGGCTCCAGACACCCAAGGGAAAAAGAGGCTAGGTGGAAAATGGTAAAACCAAGGTTGGGCATTGCTGGAAAAGCTTTAATCAAGGCGAACTATCAAGGGGTTCCCATTATAACCCAACCGCGTAAGGAACGCAAAATCCGGGAACATAACACCGATATGACGGAAACTAGGGCGGCAAGAGTGGAACAAAACACTAGGCGAGAGGCCGAGCCTTCCACCCTTTACCAAGTGTATAGATGCATTAAGATAACAAGATAATATAATGATATCCCAACAAGTAAATAAATGTTCCAACAAGGAACAGCCTCCAATCTTCACCTGCAACTAGCAACGCTATAAGAGGGGCTGAGCAAAGCGGTAACATAGCCAATCAACGGTTTGCTAGGACATGGTGGGTTAGAGGTTTGACATGGCAATTTGGGAGGCTTGAAAGCAAGTGGTAGGCATCGTAGCATTGGCATAGCAAAAGAGCGAGCAAATCTAGCATAGCAAAGATAGTAGTGATTTCGAGGGTATGATCATCTTGCCTGCACAGTTGTCAGAGTTGACTGGATCCTCGAAAGCAAACTCAACGGGCTCCTCGTTAGCGAACTCGTCTCCCGGCTCTACCCAAACAAGGGAAACAAGCAACAAGGACACAATCAACCACGTGCAAGGATCAAACAATATGATGCTATGATGATATGCTATGCGGGAGGCGATGCGGGATGCATATGCAAGATATGACAAGAGATGCATGATCCTGGCCTCAACTTGGAAATCCAAGTGTTCCACTGGAAAGATGAGATGAAATCGCTTGGAAACGATATAAAGAACGCTGGAATCGGAGTTACGGTTTGGAAATGGCAAGCGATTCAAATATGACACCGGTCTGCGATTTACAGCAAGTAGCCATCTAAATGCAATGAGATGTACATGCTAAAGCACCCAAACATGACAACAAAAGTCTAGCACTGAGCTACGGCCAAATCATCCATTAACAGGTTCAAACAAGCATGGCAAAAATGCATATGGCAAACAGATCTCAGACTTAGTGAAATTAACACTTGTCTGGAATTTCAGATCAGGTAACACTCTTCGGAGCAACAAAACTACATGCTACAGGACCTGAAAATGGCAAAGTAAAGCATGGCATGTAGCTACTCAAAGAGCTTAACAAAAGTCCCTTAGTGACGTTGAGCCAAAAGGGATCAGAAAATACAATTGCAAGCATGTGAACATAGCAAAAACATAATCAGATCACAGACTTGGTGAAAACTGGAACATGCTGAAAACAGATATCAAGTAGGCATATTTACGAGCTCGATGCACTCACCACAGAGCAAGTCATGATAAGCTAAGCATACACCCATCAAGAATACATAAAATGCAAGCTAGACCTGGCAAGAACAAAAGCATAGCATGCACGGATCAACTACAACATCATCGGCAAAATTGCAAACAAGTTGACAATCTGGCCAGATTCACAAAGTAGAAAAAGTAAAGCTCGATTGACTCAAGCTAGGTTGCTCCATAATTGCAAACAAAGACATGGATGGATAGAGCACTACAAGATTAACAAAACATCCTTACTGATCATCCTCAAAAGAGGCACGGATCACTAGGAAACAACATGAACATATGTCCATATGAGATAAACAGATCAAGGACTTAGTGGAATTACTAAGTCCCTGAAATCAAAACTAACAAGTGCACCATTTTGCAAGCTTGCACACATTAATCATGGCAAAAATGACAAAAACCTAAATGGAGTAGCAGATCTGACAATTATCTGAAGTAGCCCTCTTCTAACAGCATTTCGGGCATCAAGATGAACTCAAATGAAAATGATGCAATGGAATGAAATGATGTACTCTCTGAGATGAACATTTTGATATGCTATATGCATGAATCGGAGCTACGGATGCAAAGATACAAGGCTATGAACAGGAGCATATGGACTAGAAAATTCGGGGACTTAGTGAAAAAACAACCTCTCTCAGATCTACGGTTTCGGTGGCACGCGAACCGAGGCAGCGGCGGTCTGTTCACCGGCGGCAGGGACGGCGTCGGAGGAGGTCGCCGGAGGAGGGGGAGGACGGTGAGGCGGCGGCGGAGGATTGGCGTCGGCGGCGGCGCCGGCGGAGATCCGCGGGGGCGTGGCGCGAGGCGGCGGACGGCGGCGGCGGCGGGCGGCGGCGCCGATGGCCTCGGGAGGCCGGCCGCAAGGAGGGTGGCGGCGCCCTCGGGTGAGAGGAGGCGGGCGACGTGGGCCGCGGAGGTCCCTTCGCGGGCTCCGGCGGGCCCCGAGCGGTGGCGGCAAAGTGGGCGCACGCCCGGCCACGTGGCGGCGCGCGATAGGCGCGGGCGGCGGCGGGCGGTGTCCGGCCGGACGGACTGTCCGGCGCGGCGCGGTGGGTTTTTTAGGGTTTGGAGGGGGATCCGGATTTCGAGGAGGACTTTATATAGGCATAGAGGGAGCTAGGAGAGTCCAAATGAGGTGCGGTTTTCGGCCACGCGATCGTGATCGAACGCTCTAGATGATGGAGCAGGTTAGGTGGGTTTTGGGCCAAATTGGAGGGGTGTTGGGCTGCAACACACACGAGGCCTTTTCGGTCCCTCGGTTAACCGTTGGAGTATCAAACGAAGTCCAAATGATACGAAACTTGATAGGCGGTCTACCGGTAGTAAACCAAGGCCGCTTGGCAAGTCTCGGTCCAATCCGGAAATGTTTAATCCCCACACACGAAAAAGCTAGAAATGACCACCGGAGGAGAACGAAGCGCCGGAATGCAAAACGGACAACGGGGAAAATGCTCGAATGCATGAGACGAACACGTATGCAAATGCAATGCACATGATGACATGATATGAGATGCATGACAACGAACA